>NW_027095705.1:0-162512 GCF_036850995.1 Saccopteryx leptura | reverse complement strand
AAGGGGGCACCCCTGCCTTGTTCCTGATCTTAAGGGTATGGCTTTTAATTTTTTCCCATTGAGTATGATGTTGGCTGTGGGTTTCTCATAGATGGCTTTTATCATGTTGAGGTATGATCCCTGCATTCCCACTTTGCTGAGAGTTTTGATCATGAATGGGTGCTGGACTGTATCAAATACTTTTTCTGTATGTATTGAAATTATCATATGGTTTATCTCCTTCTTTTTGTTTATGTGATGAATCATATTCATTGATTTATGAATATTGTACCAGCCTTGCCTCCCCAGAATAAATCCCACTTGATCATGGTGTATGATTTTTTCCATACATTGTTGGATCCGGTTTGCTAATATTTTGTTGAGGATTTTAGTATCTATATTCATCAGAGATATTGGCCTATAATTTTCTTTCTTTGTGTTGTCTTTCCCTCGTTTTGGAATCAGAATTATGCTCGCCTCATAAAAGGAGCTTGGAAGTCTTCCTTCCTCTTTAATTTTTTGAAATAGTTTGAGAAGGATAAGAGTTAGTTCTTCTTTGAATATTTGGTAAAATTCCATTGTGAAGCCATCGGGCCCTGGACTTTTCTTTGTTGGGAGTTTTTTGATAACTGTTTCGATCTCATTTGGTGTAATCGGTCTGTTTAGGTTTTCTGATTCTTCCAGATTGATTTTTGGAAGATTGTATGTTTCAAGGAATTTGTCCATTTCATCTAGTTTGTCTAGTTTTTTGGCATACAGTTCTTCATAGTATTTTCTTACAATATTTTGTATTTCTGTTGTGTCAGTTGTTATTTCTCCTCTCTCATTTCTAATTTTATTTATTTGAGTCCTCTCTCTCTTTTACTTGGTGAGTCCACCTAAAGGTTCATCAATCTTGTTTACCTTTTCAAAGATCCAGCTCCTAGTTTCATTGATCCTCTGTATTGTTTCTTTAGCCTCTATATCATTTATTTCTGCTCTGATCTTTATTATTTCCTTCCTTCTACTACATTTGGGCTTTACTTGCTGTTCTTTTTCTAATTCTTTTAGATGCAGGGTTAAGTTGTTTATTTGAGCTTTTTCTAGCTTCTGAAAGTGTGCGTGTAGTGCTATAAACTTCCCTCTCAGCACTGCTTTCACTGTGTCCCATAAATTTTGAGTTGTTGTATGCTCATTGTCATTCGTTTCTAGGAAGTTTTTTATTTCTTCTTTGATCTCATTCTTAATCCATTCATTATTTAACACCCTGTTATTTAGTTTCCATGTGTTTGAGAATTTTTGAGCTTTTCTGCTGTGATTCATTTCTAGTTTCATGCTGTTGTGATCGGAGAAAGTGCTTGATAAGATTTCAGTCTTCTTAAATTTATTGAGAGCACTTTTGTGCCCTAACGTGTGGTCTATCCTAGAGAATGTACCATAAGCACTTGAAAAGAATGTATATTCTGCTGCTTTAGGGTATAAGGATCTGAAGATATCTATTAAATCGAGTTGATCTAGTGTTTCCAATAAGTCTGCTGTTTCTTTGTTAATTTTATTTCTTGAGGATCTATCTAGTGATGTTAGTGGGGTATTGAAATCCCCTACTATTATAGTATTGCTGTTGATCTCGCCCTTTAAATCCATCAAAGTCTGCTTTATATTTTTGGGTGCTCCTATATTAAGTGCATAGATAATTATAATAGTTATATCTTCCTGTTGGATTACTCCCTTTATCATTATGTAGTGGCCTTCTTTATCTCTTACTATATTCTTTGTTTTAAAGTCCAATTTGTCTGATATAAGTATTGCTACCCCAGGTTTTTTTCATTTCCTTTTGCATGAAATGTTTTTTTCCATTCTTTTACCTTCAATATGTGTGTGTCTTTTGTTCTAAGTTGTGTATCTTGTAGAAAACATATGTATGGGTCCTGTTTTCTTATCCACGCAGCTACCCTATGTCTTTTGATTGGATTATTTAATCCATTTACATTTAAGATTAATATTGATATGTAGTTGTTTATTGCCATTTTCTTCTTTAAAGGTGTATTCCTTTTTTTGCTATATTCTTTTCCAACTTTGATCTGTTTACAACAGGCCCCTTAACATTTCTTGCAGCGTTGGTTTGGTTGTAATGAATTCCTTGAGTTGTTTTTTGTCTGGGAAGCTTTTTATTTCTCCTTCAATTTTAAACGATAGCCTTGCTGGATTAAGTAGTCTTGATTGTAGGTTCTTGTTCTGCATTACTTTGAATATTTCTTGCCATTCCCTTCTGGCCTCAAGTGTTTCTGTTGAGAAGTCGGATGTCATCCTTATGGGGGCTCCTTTGTAGGTGATAACTTTTTTTTCTCTTGCAGCTTTTAATATTTTCTCTTTATCTCTTAGCTTTGGTATTTTAATTATGATGTGTCTTGGTGTAGGTTTCTTTGGGTTTCTCTTTTATGGAGTCCTCTGTGCTTCTTGGACTTGTGAGAGTTTAACTTGCATTAATTTAGGGAAGTTTTCAGTTATGATATGATTGAACAAAGTCTCTATCCCTTGTTCTTTTTCTTCTTCTTCTGGAACCCCTATGATGCGGATGTTATTTCTCTTCATGTTGTCACAGAGCTCTCTAAGTGTTTCTTCTGACTTTTTGAGTCTCTTTTCTCTTTTTTTCTCTGCTTTCATGCTTTCATTCCAGTTGTCCTCCAACTCGCAGATTCGATCCTCAGCTGTATCCATCCTGTTTTTAATTCCTTCCATTGTGGCCTTCATTTCTGATATTGTATTTGTCATCTCTGACTGATTCTTTTTTAATATTTCAATATCATTTTTTATACTTGCTATTTCTTTATTTAGGTTTTCAAACTGCCCCTTCATTGTTGTTCTATGATCCCTAAGCATCCTTACAATCATTATTTTGAACTCCGCATCTGGAAGTTTGATTATTTCCATATCACTCAGCTCATCTCTCAAAGGTGTCTCTTGTGGTTTCATTTGGGTTGCACTCCTTTGTCTTCTCATCATGGTGTTTTATTTGTAGAGTTGGTTGAGTCTAGGTTTGGTGTTGTCTGCCTCAAGTTTTCAGTTGTGTTATTTCTAGGTCTTCTTGGGTTGGTATCAGCTATTATTTGTAATCCACTTTCGGATTTGGGCAGCTTTAAAGTCTTGATTTGTTTGTTTTCTTAACAGGTGATAGTCTTGTTAACTGATCTCAGCAGGGGGCTTCCTTGAAACTGTAACCAGGAATGCTGTGGGTGTAACCTGAGAAGCTGAAGGTCTCTTCCACCAACTAATCTCACTGGGGGCAGGGATTTTTCTCAGCTTCAGTAGGGGGATGTGTATCTCAGATCTCCATGGAGACCTGAGTTACTGCCCCTCCTTCCCACTTCTTGTTTTCAGCTGTGTCTTTTTGCGCTGATTGGAGCTGGATAGATGTCTGGAGTTCTCTGATCCAGAAGCACTTCATCTCTGTTTTGTGAAAGGTTCAGTCCCTCCCCCAGCTATGGCCGCCTCCAGCACGAATGAGTCAGCTTTCCTATTTCGTTTCTTGCATACCTTAGCCCCTCACAGTCTGTCCCTCTCCCTGTCTTTCCACTTGGGAGATAAGCTGTTCTTTTCAACCCACCTTGCTCCCTGGTTGCCAGGTAAGTGGCTATGAGCAGTAGTTTCTGCTCGTTTTCCTCTGTGAAATCCTCTCTGGGCTCTCAGCCTCACCACCCCCTTTCCATTCCTGTAAGCAGAGGAGATTCACGCACTTCTTACCAGGATTATTATGGCTTCCTCTTTGCTCCATGGTTTTTGACAGCTGTTCTTGAAGTTCAGTGTTGGTTTTTCATTCTGATTTTTCCTAAATTGATTTGTATTCCAGTTTGGTGTTGAGAGCTGGGTGTCTGTGCGTCCGCCTACTCCGCTGCCATCTTCCAAAGCCCTGTATTTTTCAAGGTATTCTGCTCTGAGCTGTTACTTACAGGTGAAAACGAGGTGGCAGCAGAGAAGCACACTTAAGAAACATTTACCACAGATAATCGTGTATGTTCTTTCAAGCAAATTTCAACTACCTCTAACCTTAGAATTGATATCAATCATGTTTCTTGGTGTCATTACACTTAATATAGTAAACAGTAGTAGAAATTAATGAAAAATCCTTTTTTTTTAAGGTAAGGAAATTCACTCCTAAATGACCCCCTACTCAAAATCACAGTTCAAGTTACAAAATATTTGGTTGGGGAATAATTTTGTAGCGTTTTAACCGAAGACATTAATTTAAACAAAAAACCATAATTAAATCAATAAGTTAATCAATTATATATTCCCCGTGCTGCTCATAACCTCTTCCCACCTCTCGACCAAATTGTTGATGCCCTTCCTCCAAAAATCGCCTGGTCTGGTGTCAAAGAATTTGTTGAGCTAGTTTTTAAGAACCTCTTAGTTATGGAAGATAACACCCTTCATATGGTTTGACAGGGGGCGGAAAAGATGGTAATCGTTTGGTGCAAGGTCCAGAGAATACAGCAGATGCTGAAGGACCTCCCACTCGAGCTCTTGGAGTGCCGCTTTGACGACTTGTGCAACATGGGTCCTGGCGTTGTCATGCAGGAGTTTTGTTTGACCATGTCGTTCAGGACTTTTCAGTCAAATAGCCTCAATAACCCGGTGTAGCTGGGCAATGTCGAGCTCCTTGTTGACTGCCGCATTCTTTTCAAGCATTTCCCAGTGCACCATGCCCTCCCAGTCCCACCAAACACATATCATGATCTTCTTTAATGAAGGTGTGGCTTGACTTTCAGCTTTGGCGTATCTCTTGGAGCCACCCACTTCTTTCTTTGCTTCATATTGATGTATAGGCTCCATTTCCCATCTACCGTGATGATTCGGTACAAAAAGCGCTGTTTATGACCATGTGTTGACCAATGGCGGGCTAGATGTTGAGAACCAATTTGAAGGTGAATTTCTCTGGTTTTTTTTTTTGTTGCTGTATTTGTTGAGCTCTTGAGGAATCCAGGCACCCAATTTTTCAGTAAATCCCATTGAAAGAAGGTGACTGAAAATCGTTTTTATGATCGCAGTACATTTTTTTCACCAATTCAAAACTGGTTTTAGCCCTGGCCGGTTGGCTCAGCGGTAGAGAGTCGGCCTAGCGTGCGGAGGACCCGGGTTCGATTCCCGGCCAGGGCACACAGAAGAAGCGCCCATTTGCTTCTCCACCCCTCCGCCATGCTTTCCTCTCTGCCTCTCTCTTCCCCTCCCACAGCCAAGGCTCCATTGGAGCAAAGATGGCCCGGGCACTGGGGATGGCTCTGTGGCCTCTGCCTCAGGCGCTAGAGTGGCTCTGGTCACAACATGGCAATGCCCAGGATGGCCAGAGCGTCACCCCATGGGGGCGTGCTGGGTGGAACCCAGTCAGGCGCATGCAGGAGTCTGTCTGACTGTCTCTCCCTGTTTCCAGCTTCAGAAAAATGCAAAAAAAAAAAAAAAAAAGAACTGCTTTGAATTGGCAACCGTTCTCCTTTGAAAGTGATTTGAGACGTTCTTCATTGAATTCAGGAAATCTTCTGCTGCGGGACGTGTCAACGACATCAAAGTCGCCATTTTTGAACTTTGCAAACCATTTCCGTGCTGTAGGCTCGCCCATGACAACTTCTACATCCGCATTAAAAATGTCCCAGGCTGCTTCGGCAGCTTTTTGACCTTAATGAAAAGCTAAGAAGAGTAGGTGTCAGAAATGTGGATTTTTGCCTCCTGGGTATTCCAATTCTAAGCCTCCAAACTAATAAAAAATTAAATAACTCAAAAATACAATTAACATAGTTTTGTAGAGCAGAAATAGTTTTACTGAATGGATACTTACCCTTTGCCAGACAGCAAACAAATTGTTGTAAAATAAAATAAATTATGAAAACGCTACGAACTTATTCCCCAACCCAAATAGCTTACAAGTAATGGAAATAAAAACTACATAAGGAAACCTATGGAAAAATGCAGTCATGAATATATTTTAGGGCAAAAAAAGCTTAAAATACATACTCTCCACCCATACTAAGAACCGAGATAATAAAGAAAATCTGGAGCAAGTAAAAGAAAAATATATTCACAGCTTGAGCAGGTAATGGGGCAGTGGTTAGCACATTTGACAGGAATGCAAAGAACTGAAGTTTGAGATCCCAAGGGCACCAGGTTGAGAGTCGCCCGAAGTTGTTTTCGCAAAATTCACCAACTTGAGCCCAAGGTCGCTGGCTCGAGGAAGCAGTCACTCAATGAGCTGTATCCCTTGTTCAAGGCACATATGAGACAGGAGTCAATGTGCATGTAAGGTGTCACAACAAAAAACTGAAGATTGATCAGTGACTTGGCAAATAATAAAAATATCTCTCCACTTCTGTCTGTCTGGCCCTATATATCCCTCACTCTGACTCTCTTCCTGTCTCTGTAAAAAAAGAAAAGAAAATAAAACTGTTCACAGAGAAATTTGGAGGGTGTATACTACATTGCTTATGAGTAAGACTCTACATTTTTGAAAAATACGGGGTTAGAAAACTCAGTAGCTCTTATAGAGTGGATGTAGTATTTGTTACTTGCATTTCCCATTTATTTGCATTTGTTACCATTTTCTTAAACTTTGTGCACCAAAAATAAGTTTCGTCTCATAAAGGGAGGCTTCTTTTACATGGGGAAATATGGTACTTTACAAACTTACCATTGATTTCCTCTTGGGGTGCGATTTTGAAAAACATAATTCATTCTTCTATGCAATTTAAGCTGCAAAAACAACAACAAAAAAGCCACTGTCATTTTTTCTTTTATTTATTTATTAATTTTAGAGGCAGCATAGAGGGGGAAAAAGAGAGACAGATAGTCAGAAACATCAATCTGTTTTGGTATGTGCCTTGACCAAAGAGCAAACCTATGACATTAGCGTATAAGTGCGATACTTTAACGACTGAGCTCTCTGGTGAGAGCAAGCCATTGTCTTTTGGGGAAAAATTTACTAGAGGAAACCAGAGGTAATTAAAAATAAAATGGTAATTTAGTGTTCTGTGGCGACGACACCAGAAGACTCTTCTTTGCTCTTAAAATTCAGGGGCATAAACACTATTTCTAATTGTTTAGAAGAAAGTGACCGCTTTCCTACCATACAATTTCCCTTGTGCCATGGCAGCAGTCCAGACTGAGAGATCTCCTAAGGTTGGACATCATATTTTAACTGAGCATTGGTCACAAAATACCAGGTAGGTTCTTTTGCTCAAAGAACACCTCCCAGGGTCTTTGATTCATGTCTTCTATATTTTTTAAGTTTTATACATGAGAACACGCATTGCTGAAATACCGTGTCTTATGTCTCAGCTCTGCCTTCTGAGAATCTGATATACTGAACCTACCCATAATAAATCATGACTGACATCAAAGTTTATGCACTACCAAATACAGTGCTTGTTTCAATTTACGATTATTTTGTTTATGTATATTGTTTTCTTCTGTCAACCCCAGGACAGTGTCATATTCATAAAGAGAGAAAGTAAGTTTATCACATTCACTATAGGCATCCAGTGTTGAGCACAGTGCCTGGCACATAATAGAAACACAATAAGTGTTTCCTGAATGAATGAATAAATAGTCATTTGCATATGTACACAGAGAGCCACAAATGACAGACACTGTGGATCCAGAGAGATATGCTCATGTGCAATGCATATCTATACACACAGATGTACACACACCCAGTGAACCTGAGTATAATATACACAAAAAGAAATATAACAGGTACCCAAAGAATTCGGAAAGAAAATGTCCTAATATGAACAGTAGATATATCTGTATGAAAATCAGTTGTTTTTGAGATCATTTTTGTTGAACTTCTGCAATAAGAATACATTTTTTATAAAAGAAAACTGTTAAATTTCAACATACCTGTCAAATCAAAGCACATCCTATTTGACAATACACGAAATAGTTTTATATAAAAGGAAATAAAATGACAGAATTTAAAAGCGTAGAATGGAAAGTCATCGAGTGCAGGGACATGAGTTCCCTGCACAGTGCCTGGTATATGATGGGCACTTTCAAAGGCTTTATGAAAGCATGGCTGGAAACAGAGTATAAAAACATGAACTGAGAGATTTTAAGAAAAACAAACACTTAGGATACACAAAAATTTGACAGAAATGGCAAATTGAAATCAACGTTTATAGACAATGTTCTAACCAAACTCTTCCTTTGAACCTGTCCTGAGGCATCGTTCCGAAAATGCACATGAGGTGGCAGCAGAGAAGCACATATAACAGAGACCATTATTCTATGTGCTATGGAGCATGTTCCAGCCAAATTCAGAGGATTGAAATGATACCATGTATATGTCTTGTTTCACTACAGTTAACATTGAAAGTGGTAGCAAGCAGTAACCAGAAATTCCTCCTATTTGCAAGTTATAAAAGTTTCTTTTAGATAGCCTTGGATTCAACATTGACATATAATGCACAACATCCAACTGCTGTATTTTTTAAGGTAAACTCCTCTGAGCTGTTACACACAAGGTGAAAATGAGTTGGCAGCCGAGAAGCACACTTGGGAAACATTTACCACAGATAATCCTGTATATGTTCTTTCAAGCAAGTTTCAACTAACTCTAACCTTAGAATTGATATCAATCATGTTTCTTTGTGTCATTACACTTAATATAGTAAACAGTAGAAGAAATTAACTAAAAATCCCTTTTTTTACGGTAAGGAAATTCACTCCTAAATGACCCCCTTCTCAAAATCACAGTTCAAATGACAAAATATTTGGTTGGGGAATAAGTTCGTAGCGTTTTAACCAAAGTCTTTTACTTAAACAAAAAACCATAATTTAATCCAGAAGTTAATCTATTATATATTCGCCGTTGCTGTTTACAAGCTCTTCCCACCTCTCGACCAATTTGTTGATGCCGTCCCTTCAAAAATAGCCTGGTCTAGTGTCAAAGAATTTTTTGAGCCAGTTTTTAAGGACCTCTTTGTTATGGACGGTTACACCCTTCATATGGTTTGACAGGGAGCAGAAAAGATGGTAATCGGTTGGTGCAAGGTCCGGAGAATAGGGCGGATGCTGACGGACATCCCGTTCGATCTCTTGGAGTGCGGCTTTGATGACTTGTGCAACATGGGTCCTGGCGTTGTCGTGCAGGAGTATGGTTTGACCATGTCGATCAAGACATTTCAGGCAAATAGCCACAATCACCCGGTGTAGCTGGGCAATGTAGAGCTCCTTGTTGACCGTGACATTCTTTTCAAGCATTTTCCAGTGGACCATGCCCTCCCAGTCCTACCAAACCCATATCATGATATTCTTTGGATGAAGGTGTGGCTTGACTGTCAGCTTTGGCATAACTCCTGGAGCAACCCACTCCTTTTTATGCTTCATATTGATGTATAGGCACCAGTTCTCAACTCCCGTGATGACTCGGTACAAAAAGCGCTGTTTAAGACCACGTGTTGTCCAATGGCGGGCGAGATGCTGAGAAGCAATTTGAAGGCGAATTTCTTTGTTTTTTTTTTTTATTTGTTGAGCTCGTGAGCCACCCTGGCTCCCAATTTTTTGGTAAATCCCATTGAATGAAGGTGAGTGAGAATCGTTTTATGATCGCAGTTAATCTTTTCTGCCAATTCACAACTGGTTTGGAGACCGTTCTTTTTCAAAAGTGATTTGAGACCTTCTTCATCGAATTCAGAAAACCTTCCGCTGTGGGATGTGTCATCGAAGTTAAAATTGCCATTTTTGAACTTTGCAAACCATTTCCGTTCTGTGGACTCGCCTATGACACTTTCTACATATGCGTGGCATATTCCCGGGCTGCTTTGGCTGCTTTTTTACCTCGATGAAGAGCAAAGAATAGTAGGTGTCGAAATTGTTGATTTTTGCCTCCTATGTATTCCAATTCTAAGCCGCAACACTAATAAAAAATAGAATAACACAAAAATACACTTAACGTAGTTTTGTAGAGCAGAAAGGGTTTTATCAAATGAATACTTACCCTTTGCCAGACAGCAAACAAATCATTGTAAAACAAAATAAAATAGAAAAATGCTACGAACTTATTCCCCAACCCAAATAGCTTACAAGTAATGGAAATAAAAACTACATAAGGAAACCTATGGAAAAATGCAGTGATGAATATATTTTAGGGCAAGAAAACCTTAAGATACATACTTTCCACCCATACTAAGAACCGAGATACTAAAGAAAATCTGGAGAAAGTAAAAGAAAAAAATATTCACAGCTTGAGCAGACAATGGGGCAGTGGTTAGCGCATTTGACTGGAATGCAAAGAACCCAGGTTCGAGATCCCAAGGGCGCCAGCTTCAGCGTCGGCTCTTGTCCTTTGAGCAAAGCTCACCAGCTTGAGCCCAAGGTCGCTGGCTCGAGCAACCAGTCACTCGATCAGCTGTAGCACCCAGTTCAAGGCACATATGAGACAGGAGTCAATGTGCACATAAGGTGTCCCAATGGAAAACTAAAAATTGATCTGTGACCTGGCAAATAATAAAAATATCTCTCCACTTCTGTCGGTCTGGCCCTATATATCCCTCCCTGTGACTCTCTCCCTGTATCTGTAAAAAAAGACAAGAAAATAGAACTGTTCACAAAGACATTTGGAGGGTGTATACCATGGTTCCCCATGAGTAAGACTCATCATTTTTGAAAAATATGGGGTTAGAAAACTGAGTGTCTCTTATAGAGTGGCTGTAGTATTTTTTACTTGCATTTTCCATTTATTCGCATTTGTTATCATTTTCTCAAACTTTGTGCCCCAAATTAAGGATCGTTACACAGGGAGGCTTCTTTTACATGGGGAAATATAGTACTTTACAAACCTACCATTGATTTCCTCTTGGAGGGAGATTTTGAAAAACATAATTTTTGCTTCTATGCCAATTAAGCTGCAAAAACGACAACAAAAAAGCCACTGTCATTTATTCTTTTATTTATATATTTATAGTAGAGGCAGCATAGAGGGGGAAAATAGAGATAGATAGTCAGAAACATCAATCTGTTTCGGTATGTGCCTTGATGAAAGAGCAAACCTATGAGATTAGCGTATAGGTGTGATGCTTTAACTACAGAGCTCTCCGGTGAGAGCAAGTCATTGTCTTTTGGAAAAAGAATTTACTAGAGAAAACCAGAGGTAATTAAAAAATAAAAAGATAATTTAGTCTTCTGCGGCGACGACACAAGAAGACTCTTCTTTGCTCTTAAAATTCATGGGCATAAATAGTATTTCTAATTGTTTAGCAGATAGTGACCCCTTTCTTGCCATGCACTTTCCCTTGTGCCATGGCAGCAGTCCAGACTGAGAGACCTCTTAAGCTTGGACATCAGAATTTAACTGAGCATTGGTCACAAAATTCCAGCTAGGTTCTTTTGCTCACAGAACACCTCCCAGCGTCTTTGATTCATAACTTCTTTATTTTCTCAGTTTTATACCTGAGAACACGCATGGCTGAAAAACCGAGACTTATGTCTCAGCTCTGCCTTCTGAGAAACTGATATACTGAACCTCGCCATAATAAATCATAACTGACACCAAAGATATTGCACGACAAAATACAGTGCTTGTTTCAATTTATGATTATATTGTTTATGTATATTGTTTTCTTCTGTCAACCCCAGGACAGTGTCATATTCATAAAGAGAGAAAGTAAGTTTATCACATTCACTATAGGCATCCAGTGTTGAGCACAGTGCCTGGCACATAATAGAAATACAATAAGTGTTTCCTGAATGAATGAATAAAAAGTCATTTGCATATGTACACAGAGAGCCACAAATGAGAGACACTGTAGACCCAGAGAGATATGCTCATGTGCAATGCACATCTGTGCACACAGATGTACACACACCCAGTGAACCTGAGTATATACACAAAGAGAAATATAACAGGTACCCAAAGAATTTGGAAAGAAAATATCCTAATATGAACAGTAGATATATCTGTATGAAAATCAGTTGTTGTTGTTTTTGAGATCATTTTTCTTTAAATTCTGCAATAAAAATTCATTTTTTATAAAAGAAAACATTTAAAATTCAACAAACCTGCAAAATCAAAGCACATCCTATTTCACAATACACGAAGTTGTTTTATATAAAAGGAAATAAAATGACAGAATTTAAAAGAGTAGAATGGGAAGTCATTGAGTGCAGGGACATGAGATCCCTGCACAGTGCTTGGTATACGATGGGCACTTTCAAAGGCTTTATGGAAGCATGTCTGAAAACAGAGTAGAAAAACGGATGAACCGAGAGATTTTAAGAAAAAAAAAAACACTTAAAATAGACAAAAATTTGACAGAATCGGCAAATTAAAATCAACCTTTATAGACAATGTTCTCTACCAAACTCTTCCTTTGAACCTGTTCTGAGGCATGTTTCTGAAAATGCACACGAGGTGGCAGCAGAGAAGCACATGTAACAGAGACCATTATTCTATGTGCTATGGTGAAAGTTCCAGCCAAATTCAGAGGATTGAAATGATACCATGGATATGTCTTGTTTCACTACAGTTAACGTTGAAAGTAGTAGCAAGCAGTAACCAGAAATTCCTCCTATTTGCAAGTTATAAAAGTTTCTTTTAGATAGCCTTGGATTCAACATTGATATATAATGCACAACACTCAACTGCTGTATTTTTCAAGGTAAACTGCTCTGAGCTGTTACTCACAAGGTGAAATCGTGGTGGCAGCAGAGAGGCACACTTGGGAAACATTTACCACAGATAATCCTGTATGTTCTTTCAAGCAAGTTTCAACTAACTCTAACCTTAGAATTGATATCAATCATGTTTCTTGGTGTCATTACACATAATGCAGTAAACAGTAGTAGAAATTAACTAAAAATTCTTTTTTTTTTTAAGGTAAGGAAATTAACTCCCAAATGACCCCCTTCTCAAAATCACAGTTCAAGTTACAAAATATTTGGTTTGGGAATTGGTTCGTAGTGTTTTAACTGAAGACTTTTATTTAAAAAAAAAAAAAAAACAAGAATTAAATCAATTAGTTAATCAATTATATATTTGCCGTTGCTATTTACAACCTCTTTTCAACTCTCAACCAATTTGTTGATGCCGTTCCTCCAAAAATCGCCTTGTCTGGTGTCAAAGAATTTGTTGAGCCAGTTTTTAAAGACATCTTTGTTATGGAAGGTAACGCCCTTCATATGGTTCGACAGGAAGCGGAAAAGATGGTAATCGGTTGGTGCAAGGTCCGGAGAATATGGCGGATGCTGAAGGACCTTTCATTCAAGCTCTTGGAGTGCGGATTTGACGACTTGTACAACATGGGTCCTGGCGCTGTCATGCAGGAGTATAGTTTACCATGTCTATCAGGACTTTTCAGTCGAATAACCTCAATCACCCGGTTTACCTGAGCAATGTAGAGCTTCTTGTTGACCGTCGCATTCTTTTAAAGCATTTCCCAGTGCACCATTCAGTTCCAGTCCCACCAAACACATATCATGATGTTCTTTGGATGAAGGTGTGGCTTGACTCTCAGCTATGGCGTATCTCCTGGAGCCACCCACTCCGTTCTATGCTTCATATTAATGTATAGGCACCATTTCTCATCTCTCGTGACGATTCGGTACCAAAAGCGCTGTTTATGACCATGTGTTGCCCAAAGGCGGGTGATATACTGAAAAGCCATTTGAAGGCAATTTCTTTTTTTTTTTAGCTCGTTAGGCACCCAAGATCCCAATTTTTCAGTAAGTCCCATTGAATTAAGGTGATTCAGAATCATTTTATGATCGTAGTTCATTTTTTCTGCCAATTAACGACTGGTTTGGCGACCGTTCTCCTTCAATATTGATTTGAGACGTTCTTCATCAAATTCAGAAAATCTTCCGCTGCGGGACGTGTCATCATCGTCAAAGCTCACCAGCTTGAGCCCAAGGTCTCTGGCTTGAGCAAGCAGTCACTCGATAAGCTGTAGCCCCCTGTTCAAGTCACATATGAGACAGGAGTCAATGCGCACATAAGGTGTCACAACAAAAACCTGAAGATTGATCTGTGATCTGGCAAATAATAAAAATATCTCTCCACTTGTGTCTGTCTGTCCCTATATATCTCTCCCTCTGACTCTCTCCCTGTCTCTGTAAAAAAAGAAAATAGATCTCTTCACAGAGACATTTGGAGGGTGTATGCCATATTTCCCCATGAGTAAGACTCATCATTTTTGAAAAATATGGGGTTAGAAAACTGAGTGCCTCTTATAGATTGGTTGTAGTATATTTTACTTGCATTTCCCATTTATTCACATTTGTTATCATTTTCTCAGACTTTGTGCCACAAAATTAATGTGCGTCTTATACAGGAAGGCTTCTTTTACATGGGGAAATATAATACTTTACAAACCTACCATTGATTTCCTCTTGCGGTGAGATTTTAAAAAACATAATTCATTCTTCTATGCAATTTAAGCTTCAAAAAAAACAACAAAAAAGCCACTGTTATTATTTTTATTTATTTATTAATGTTAGAGGCAGCATAGAGGGGCAAAAAGGGAGAGAGTTAGTCAGAAACATCAATCTGTTTCGGTATGTGCCTTGACCAAAGAGCAAACCAATGACATAGTATAGTTGTGATGCTTTAACTACTGAGCTCTCTGGTTAGAGCAAGCCATTGTCTTTCGGGGAAAAAATTTACTAGAGAAAATCAGAAGTAATTAAAAAATAAAATGATAATTAATCTTCTGTGGCGATGACACCAGAAGACTCTTCTTTGCTCTTAAAATTCAGGGGCATAAACACTATTTCTAATTGTTTAGCAGAAAGTGACCCTTTTCCTACCATGCACTTTCCCTTGTGCCATGGCAGCAGTCCAGACTGAGAGACCTCCTAAGCTTGGACATCAGAATTTAACTGAGAATTGGTCACAACATACAAGCTAGGTACTTTTGCTAACAGAACACCTCCTAGGGTATTTGATTCATAACTTCTATATTTTCTCAGTTTTATACCTGAGAACATGCATTGCTGAAAATCTGATTCTTATGTCTCAGCTCTGCCTTATGAGAAAATTTTATACTGAACCTCGACATAATAAATCATAACTGACACCAAAGATATTGTACTACCAAATACAGTGCTTGTTTCAATTTACGATTTTTTTGTTTATGTATATTTTTTTCTTCTCTCAACCCCAGGATAGTGTCATATTCATAAAGACAGAAAGTAAGTCTATCTAAGTCACTATAGGCATCCACTGTCGAGCACAGTGCCTGGCACATAATAGAAATAAAATAAATGTTTCCTGAATGAATGTATAAATAGTCATTTGCATATGTACACAGATATCCACAAGTGAAAGACACTGTGGACCCAGAGAGATATACTCATGTGCAATGCACATCTATGCACACAGATGTACACACACCCAGTGAACCTGAGTATATACACAAAGATATATATAACAGGTACACAAAAAATTCAGAAAGAAAATATCTTAATATCACCAGTAGATATATCTATATGAAAATTTGTTTTTGTTGTTTTTGAGATCATTTTTCTTGCACTTCTGCAATAAAAATACATTTTTTATAAAAGAAAAGCTGTTAAAATTTAACATACCTGTCAAATCAAAGCACATCCTATTTTACAATACACGAAGTAGTTTTATATAAAAGGAAATAAAATGACAATTTAAAAGAGCAGAATGGGAAGTCATTGAGTGCAGGGACATGATTTCCCTCTACACTGCCTGGTATATAATGGGCACTTTCAAAGTCTTTATGAAAGCATGTCTGGAAACAAAAAGGAAAAGGGATGAACCGAGAGATTTTAAGAAAATAAACCACTTAGGATACACAGAAATTTTACAAAAATGGCAAATTGAAATCAACCTTTATAGACAATGTTCTCTACGGAACACTTCCTTTGAACCTGTACTGAGGTGTGATTCCGAAAATGCACACGAGGTGGCAGCAGATAAGCACATGTGTCAGAGACTATTATTCTATGTATTCTGGAGCATGTTCCAGCCAAATTCAAAAGATTGAAATGATACCATGTATATCTCTTGTTTTCCATACAGTTAACATTGAAATTAGTAGCAAGCAGTAACCTGAAATTCTTTCTGTTTGCAAGTTATAAAAGTTTCTTTTAGATAGCCTTGGATTCAACATTGATAGATAACGCACAACACCCAACTGCTGTATTTTTCAAGGTAAATGCTCTGAGCTGTTACTCACAAGGTGAAAACGAGGTGGCAGCAGAGAAGCACACTTGGGATACATTTACCACAGATAATCCTGTATGTTCTTTCAAGCAAGTTTCAACTACCTCAAACCTTAGAATTGATATCAATCATGTTTCTTTGTGTCATTACACTTAATATAGTAAACAGTAGTAGAAATTAACTAAAAAGCCCCCTTTTTTTAAGGTAAGGAAATTCACTCCTAAATGACCCCCTTCTCAAAATCACAGTTCAAGTTACAAAAATATTTGTTTGGGGAATAAGTTCGTAGTGTTTTAACCGAAGACTTTTATTTAAACTAAAAACAATAATTAAATCAATAAGTTAATCAATTATATATTCGGCATTGCTGTTTACAACCTCTAGCCACCTCTCGACCAATTTGTTGATGCCATTCTTCCAAAAATCGCGTGGTCTGGTGTCAAAGAATATGTTGAGCCAGTTTTTAAGGAACTCTTTGTTATGGAAGGTAACACCCTTCATATGGTTTGACAGGGAGCTGAAAAGATGGTAATCGGTTGGTGCAAGGTCCGGAGAATACAGCAGATGCTGAAGGACCTCCCATTCAAGCTCTTGGAGTGCGGCGTTGACAACTTGTGCCACATGGGTCCTGGCGTTGTTGTGCAGGAATATGGTTTGACCATGTCGATCAGTAGTTTTCAGTTGAATAGCCTCATTCACCCGGTGTAGCTGGGCAATGTAGAGCTCCTTGTTTACCGTCGCATTCTTTTTGAACATTTCGCAGTACACCATGCTTTCCCAGTTTCACCAAACACATATTATGATCTTCTTTGGATGAAGGTGTGGCTTGACTGTCGTCTTTGGCGTATCTTCTTGAGCGACCCACTCCTTTCTTTGCTTTATATTAATGTATAGGCACCATTTCTCATCTCCCGTGACGATTCGGTACAAAAAGCGCTGTTTATGACCACGTGTTGCCCAATGGCGTGAGAGATGCTAAGAAGAAATTTGAAGGCAACTTTCTTTGTTCTTTTTTTTGTTGAGCTCGTGAGGCACCCAGGCTCACAATTTTTCGGTAAATCCTATTGAATGATGGAGATTGAGAATCATTTTATAATCGCAGTTTTTTTTTTTTTCGCCAATTCCCGAATTGTTGGGCGACCGTTCTCCTTCAACTGTGATTTGAAACGTTCTTCATCGAATTCAGAAAACCTTCCACTGTGGGACATGTCATCAATGTCAAAGTCTCCATTTTTGACCTTTGCAAACCATTTGCATGCTTTAGACTCACCTATGACACTTTCTACATACGCGTCGCAAATGTCCGAGGCTGCTTCAGCAGCTTTTTGACCTCGATGAAAAGCAAAGAGGAGTAGGTGTCGAGATTGTTGATTTTTGCCTCCTGGGTATTTGAATTCTATGCCTCAAAACTAATAAAAATTAAATAACTCAAAAATAAAATTAACATAGTTCTGTAGAGGAGAAAGAGTTTTATCAAATGAATACTTACCCTTTGCCAGACTACAAACAAATCATTGAAAACTAAAATGATATATAAAAACACTATGAACTTATTCCCAAACCGAAATAGCTTACAAGTAATGGACATAAAAAATAGATAAGGAAACCTATGGAAAAATGCAGTGATGAATATTTTTTAGGGCATGAAATCCTTAAAGAACACAGACTTTCCACATGCAGGAAGAATCAGGATACTAAATAAAATCCAGAGAAAATAAAAGAAAAAAATGTTCACAGCTTGAGCAGGTGATGGCGTAGTGGATAGAGCATTTGACTGGAATGAAAAGGACCTAGGTTTGAGATCCCAAGGGTGCCAGCTTGAGCATCGGTTCATGTCGTTTGTGCAAATTTCACCAGCTTGAGCCCAAGGACCCTGGATCGAGCAAGTGGTCACTCGTTCAGATGTAGCCCACAGTTCAAGGCACATATGAGACAGGAGTCAATGAACACGTAAGGTGTCACAACAAAAAACTGATGATTGATCTGTGACCTGGCAAATAATAAAAAAATCTTTCCATTTCTGTCTGTCTGTCCCTATATATCTCTCTCTTTGACTCTCCATGTCTTTGTAAAAAAAGAAAAGAAGAAAGTACTGTTCACAGAGACATTTGGAGGGTGTATACCATATTTTCCAATGAATAAGACTCATTATTTTTGAAAAATATGAGGTTAGAAAACTGAGTGCCTCTTTTACAGTGATTGTAGTATTTTTTACTTGCATTTCCCGTTTGTTCGCATTTCTTCTTATTTTCTAAAACTTTGTGCCCCAAAATTAAGGTGCGTCTTATACAGTGAGACTTCTTATACATGGGGAAATATGGTATATTACAAACTTACCATTGATTTTCTCTTCGGGTGAGAATTAGAAAAACATAATTCATGCTTCTATGCAATTGAAGCTGCAAAAACAACAACAAAAAAGCTACTGTCTTTTTTTTCTTTTATTTATTTATTAATATTAGAGGCAGGATAGAGAGGTAAAAAGAAAGACAGATAGAAACATCAATCTGTTTCGGTATGTGCCTTCAACCAGAAGCAAACCTATGACTTTAGCGTATAGGTGTGATGCTTTAACTACTGAGCTCTCTGAAAGAGAGCAAGCCATTGCCTTTTGGGGAAAAAATTTAGTAGAGAATTCCAGAGGTAATTAAAAAATAAAATGATAATTTAGTCTTATGTGTCAAAAACACCAGAAGATTTCTTTGCTCTTAAAATTCCGGGGCATAAACACTATTTTTAATTGTTCAGCAGAAAGTGACCCCTTTCCTTACATGTACTATCTCTTGTGCCGTGGTATCAGTCCAGACTGAGATACTTCTTGAGCTTGGATATCAGAATTTATCTGAGCATTGGTCACAACATACAAGCTAGGTTCTATTGCTCACAGAATACCTCCCAGGGTCTTTGATTCATACCTTCTATATTTTCTCAGTTTTATACCTGAGAACATGCATAGCTGAAAAACCATGTCTCATGTCTCAGCTCTGCATTCTGAGAAACTGATATACTGAACCTTGCCAAAATAAAACATAAATGACTCCAAAGATATTTCAATACCAAATACAGTGCCTGTTTCAACTTACGATTATTATTCTATGCATATTTTTTTCTTCTGTCTACTCCAGGACAGTGTAGTATTCATAAAGACAGAAAGTAAGTCTATCTCATTCACTTTAGGCACCCAGTGTTGAGCAAAGTGCCTCCATATAATAGAAATACAATAAATGTTTCCTGAATGAATGAATAAATAGACATTTGCATACATACACAGATATCCACAAATGACAGACACTGAGGACCCAGAGAGATAAGCTCATGTGCAATGCACATCACACACAGGTGTACACACACCCAGTGAACCTGAGTATATACACAAAGAGAAATATAACAGGTACACAAAGAATAGGGAAAGAAAATGTCCTAATATGAACAGTAGATATATCTGTATGAAAATCTGTCGTTTTTGTTTTTGAGATCATTTTTCTTGCACTTCTGTAATAAAAATACATATTTTTTTAAAAGAAAAGCTGTTAAAAGTCAACATACCTGTCAAATCAAAGCACATCATATTTTACAATACACGAAGTATTTTTATATAAAAGGAATTAAAAAGACAGAAGTTAAAAGAGTAGAATGGTAAGTAATTGAGTGCAGGGACATGAGTTCCCTTCACAGTGTCTGGTATATCATGGGCACTTTCAAAGGCTTTATGAAAGCATGGCTGGAAACAAAGAAGAAAATGGGATGAACCAAGAGATTTTAAGAAATCAAAGCACTAAGGATACAAAAAAACTTTACAGAAAAGGCAAATTGGTATCAGCGTTTATACACAATGTTCTCTACCAAAGTATTCCTTTGAACCTGTACTGCGGCGTGATTCTGATGATGTACACGTGGTGGCAGCAGAGAAGCACATGTAACAGAGTCCGTTATTGTATGTGCTATGGAGCAAGTTCCAGCCAAATTCAGAGAATTGAAATGATACCATGTATATCTCCTGTTTTACTATAGTTAACGTTGAAAGTAGTAGCAAGCAGTAACCAGAAATTCCTTCTATTTCAAATTTATAAAATTTTCTTCTAGATAGCCTTGGATTCAACATTGATAGATATTGCACAACACCCAACTGATGTATTTTGCAAGGTAAACTGCTCTGAGCTGTTATTCACAAGGTGAAAACGATGTGGCAGCAGAGAAGCACAATTGGGATACATTTACCACAGAAAATCCTGTATGTTCTTTCAAGCAAGTGTCAACTACCTCTAACCTTAGAATTGATATAAATCATGTTTCTTGGTGTCATTACAATTAGTATAGTAAACAGTAATAGAAATTATCTAAAAATCCTTTTTTTAAGGTATGGAAATTCACTCCTAAATGACCCCCTTCTCAAAATCACAGTTCAAGTTACAAAATACCTTACAATTAATGGAAATAAAAACTACATAAGAAAACCTATGAAAAAGTGCACTGATGAGTATATTTTAGGGCAAGAAATACTTAAAATTTACAGTCTTTCTACACATACTTAAAACCAGAATACTAAATACAATTCAGAGAAAGTAAAAGAAAAAAATGTTTATAGCTTGAGCTGGTGATTTTGCAGTGGTTTGAGCATTTGTCTGGAGTGCAAATGAACCAGATGTGAGATTCCTAGGGTGGGAGCTTGATCGCCGGCTCATTTCGTTTGAGCTAAGCTCACCAGCTTGGGTTCAAAGTCGCTGGCTTGAGCAAGCAGTCACTCGATCAGCTGTAGCCCTCTGTTCAAGGCACATATGGGACAAGAGTCAATGAACAGGTAAGGTGTCACAACAAAAAACTGATGATTGATCTGTGAGCTGGACAATAATAAAAAAATATCTACTTTTCTGTCTGTCTGTCCCTATATATTCCTCTATCTGACTCACTCCCTGTCTCTGTAAAAAAAGAAAAGAAAAAAGTACTGTTCACAGAGACATTTGGAGGGTGTATACCATATTTCTCCATGATTAAGACTCATCATTTTTGAAAAAATATGGGGCTAGAAAACTGCCTGCCTCTTATACAATTGTTGTAGTATTTTTTTACTTGCATTTCCCGTTTATTCACACTTGTTATCATTTTCGCAAACTTTGTTCCACAGAATTAAGGTGTGTCTTATACAGGGTGGCTTGTTATACATGAAGAAATATGGTACTTGACAACCTTACCATTGATTTCCTCTTGGGGTTAGATTTTGAAAAACATAATTCATACTTCTATGCAAATTAAGCTGCAAAATCAACAATAAAAAAGCCACTGTCATTTTTGTTTTTATTTATTTTTTAATGTTAGAGGCAGTATAGAGGGTGAAAAAGACAGACAGATAGTCAGAAACATCAATCTCTTTCGGTATATGCCTTGACTTAGGAGCAAACCTATGACATTAGCTTATTGGCGTGATACTATAACTACTGAGCTCTCTGGTGAGAGTAAGCCATTGTCTTTTGGGAAAAAATTTACTAGAGAAAACCAGAGGAAATTAAAAAATATAATGATAATTTAATCTTCTGTGGCGATGACACCAGAAGATTTTTTTCCTCCTAATATTCAGGGGCATAAACACTATTTCTCGCTGTTTAGCAGAAAGTGACTTGTTTCTTAAAATGCACTTTTCCTGGTGCCATGGCAGCAGTCCAGACTGAGAGACCTCCAATATTTGGACATCAGAATTTATGTTAGCATTGGTCATAACATACAAGCTAGGGATTTTTGCTCATAGAACAACTCCCAGGGTGTTTGATTCATAACTTCTATATTTTCTCAGTTTTATACCGGAGAACAAGCATTGCTGAAAAACCGAGTCTCATGTTTCAGCTTTGCCTTCTGAGAAACCAATATACTGAACCTCTCCATAATAAATCATAACTGACACCAAAGAGGTTTCACTACCAAATACAGTGCTTGTTTCAACTTACAATTGTTTTATTTATGTATATTTTTTTCTCTGTCTACCCCAGGACATTTTAGTATTCAGACAGACAGAAAGTAAGTTTATCTCATTCACTATAGGCATCCAGTGTCAAGCAGAGTGCCTGGCACAAAATAAAAATAGAATAAGTGTTTTCTGAAGGAATGAATAAATAGTCATTTGCATATGTACACAGATAACCACAAATGACAGACACTGTGGACCAAGAGAGATATGCTCATGTGCAATGCACATCTATGCACACAGATGTCCAAACACAAAGTGAACCTGAGTATATATGCAAAGAGTAATATAATAGGTACAAAAAGAATAGGGAAAGAAAATGTCCTAATATGAACATTAGATATTTCTGTATGAAAATCTGTTGTTGTTGTTTTTGAGATCATTTTTCTTGCACTTCTGCAATAAGAATATATTTTTTAAAATAGAAAAGCTGTTAAAATTCAACATACCTGTGAAATCAAAGCTCATCCTATTTTACAATACACGAAGTAGTTTTATATAAAAGGAATTAAAAAGAGAGAAGTTAAGAGAGAAGAATGTGAAGTCATTGAGTGCAGGGACATGAGTTCCCTGCACAGTGCCTGGTATATGATGGGCACTTTCAAAGGCTTTATGAAAGCATGGCTGAAAACAAAAAAGAAAAGGGGATGAACCAAGATATTTGAAGAAAAGAAACCACTAATGATACACAAAAATTTTACAGAAATGGCAAATTGGAATCAATGTTTATAGACAATGTTCTCTACCAAACTATTCCTTTGAACCTGTACTAAGTCGTGATTCCCAAGATGCACACGAGGTGGCAGCAGAAAAGCACATGTAACAGAGACCATTAGTGTATGCGCTATGGAGCAATTTCCAGCCATATTCAGAGGATTGAAATGATACCAAGTATATCTCTTGTTTTCACTACTGTTAACGTTGAAAGTAGTAGCAAGCAGTATCCAGAAATTCCTTCTATTTGCAAGTTATAAAAGTTTCTTTTAGATAGCCTGGGATTCAACATTGATAGATAATGCACAACACCCAACTGCTGTATTTTTCAAGGTAAACTGCTCTGAGCTGTTATTCACAAGGTGAAAATGAGGTGGCAGCAGAAAAGCACACTTGGGAAACATTTACCACAGAAAATCCTGTATGTTCTTTCAAGCAAGTGTCAACTACCTATAACCTTAGAATTGATATCAATCATGTTTCTTTGTGTCATTACACTTAATATAGTAAACAGTAATAGAAATTAACTAAAAATACCTTTTTTTTAAGGCAAGGAAATTCACTTCTAATAGACCCCCTTCTCAAAATCACAGTTCAAGTTACAAAATACCTTACAATTAATGGAAATAAAAACTACATAAAGAAACCTATGGAAAAATGCAGTGATGGATATATTTTAGGGCAAGAGAACCTTAAAATACACAGTCTTTCCACACATACTAAGAACCAGGATAATAAATAAAATCCAGAGAAAGTAAAAGAAAAATATGTTCACAGCTTGAGCAGGTGATGGCGCAGTGGTTAGAGCATTTGACTGGAATGCAAAGAACCCAGGTTTGAGATTTCAACGGCGCCAGATTGAGCGCCAAATCATGTCGTTTGAGCAAAGCTCACCAGCTTGAGCCCAAGGTAGCTGACTCGAACAAGCGGTCACTCGATCAGCTGTAGCTCCCTATTCAAGACTCATATGTGAGAGGAGTCAATGATCATGTAAGGTGTCAGAACAAAAAACTGATGATTGATCTGTGACCTGGCAAATAATAAAAAAACCTCTCCATTTCTGTTTGTCTTTCCCAATAATCCTCTCTCTGATTCTCTCCCTGTATCTCTAAAAAAAGAAAAGAAAAAAGAAATATTCACAGAGACATTTGGAGGGTGTATACCATATTTCCCCATGAGTAAGACTCATCATTTTTGAAAAATATGTGGTAAGAAAACTGTGTTACTCTTGTACAATGGTTGTAGTATTTTTTTACTTGCATTTTCCATTTATTCGCATTTGTTATCATTTTCACAAACTTTGTGCCCAAATATTAAGGTGCATCTTATACAGTGATGCTTCTTATACATGGGAAATATGGTACTTTACAAACTTACCATTGATTTCCTTTTGGGGTGAGATTTTGAAAACATAATTTATTCTTTGATGCAATTTAAGCTGCAAAAACCACAACAAAAAAGCCACTGTAATTTTTTCTTTTATTGATTTATTAATGTTCAAGGCAGTATAGGGGGGGAAAAGACAGACAGATAGTCAGAAACATCAATCTGTTTCAGTATTTGCCTTGACCCAGGAGCAAACCTATGACATTAGCGTATAGGTGTGACACTTTAACTACTGAGCTCTCTGGTGAGAGCAAGCCATTTTCTTTTGGAAAAAAAATTACTAGAAAAAACCAGAGGTAATTAAAAAATAAAATGATAATTTAGTCTTCTGTGGCGACAACAGCAGAAGAGTTTTCTTTGCTCTTAAAATTGAGGGGCATAAACACTATTTCTTGTTTTTTAGCAGAAAGTGACACCTGTCTTAACATGCACTTTCTTTTGTGCCGTGGCAGCAGTCCAGGATGAGAGACCTCCTAAGCTTGGACATCAGAATTTTTCTGAGCATTGGTAACAACATACAAGCTAGGTTCGTTGCTCGCAGAACACCTCCCAGGGTCTTTGATTCATAACTTCTATATTTTCCCAGTTTTATACCTGAGAACACGCATTGCTGAAAAACCGAGTCTTATGTCTCAGCTCTATATTCTGAGAAAGTGATATACTGATCCTCGCCATAATAAATCATAACTGACACCAAAGATATTGCACTACCAAATACAATGCTTGTTTCAACTTACGATTATTTTATTTATTTATATATTTTTCTTCTGTTTATTCCAGGACAGTGTATCATTCATAAAGACAGAAATTAAGTCTATCTCATTCACTACAGGCAACCAGTGTCGAGCACACTGCCTGGCACATAATAGAAATACATTAAGTGATTCCTGAATGAATTAAAAATAGTCATTTGCATACATACACAAATATCCACAAATGACAGACACTGTGGACCCAGAGAAATATGCACATGTGCAATGCACATCTTTGCACACAGATGTCCACAAACCCAGTGAACCTGAGTATATACACAAAGAGAAATATAATAGGTACACAAAGAATTCAGAAAGAAAATGTCCTAATATGAACAGTAGTTATATCTGTATGAAAATCTGTTTTTGTTGTTTTTGAAATCATTTTTCCTGCACTTCTGCAATAAGAATACATTTTTTATAATAGAAAAGTTGTTAAAATTCAACATACGTGTCAAATCAAAGCACACACTATTTTACAATACACGAAGTAGTTTTATATAAAAGAAAATAAAATGACAGTGTTTAAAAGAGTCAATGGGAAGATATTGAGTGCAGTGACATGAGTTCCATTGCACAATGCCTGGTATATGATGGACACTTTCAAAGGCTTTATAAAAGCATAGCTGGAAAGAAAGAAGAAAAAGAGGATGAACCGAGAGATTTTAAGAAAACAAACCACTAAGGATACACAAAAACTTTACAGAAACTACAAATTGAAATCAACGTTTATAGCCAAAGTTCTCTACCAAACTATTCTTTTGAACCTGTACTGAGGCGTGAATCTAAAAATGCACACGAGGTGGCAGCAGAGAAGCACATGTAACAGAGACCATTATTGTATGTGCTATGGAGCAATTTCCAGCCAAATTCAGAGGATTGAAATGATACCAAGTATATCGCTTGTTTTCACTACAGTTAACGTTGAAAGTAGTAGCAAGCAGTAACCAGAAATTCCTTCTATTTGCAAGTTATAAATGTTTCTTTAAGATAGCCTTGTATTCAATATTGATAGATAACGCACAACACCCAACTGCTCTATTTTTCAAGGTAAAATGCTCTGAGGTTTTATTCACAAGGTGAAAACGAGGTGGCAGCAGAGAAGCTCACTTGTGAACCGTTTACCACAGATAATTCTGTATGTTCTTTCAAGCAAGTTTCAAAGACCTCTAACCTTAGAATTGATATAAATCATATTTCTTCATGTCATTACACTTAACATAGTAAACAGTAATAGAAATTAACTAAAAATCCCTTTTTTCAGGTAAGGAAATTCACTCCTAAATGACCCCCTTCTCAAAATCACAGTTCAAGTTACAAAACACCTTACAATTAATGGAAATAAAAACTACATAAGAAAACCAATGGAAAAATGGAGTGATGAATATATTTTAGGGCAAGAAAATCTTAAAATACACAGTCTTTCCACACATACTAAGAACCAGGATACTAAAAAAAATCTAGAGAATATAAAAGAAAAATATGTTCACAGCTTGGCCTGGCGATGGCACAGTGGTTAGAGCATTTGACTGGAATGCAAAGAACCCAGGTTTGAGATTTCAAGGACGCCAGCTTGAGCATTGGCTCATGTCGTTTGAGCAAAGCTCACCAGCTTGAGCCCAAAGTCGCTGGCTCGAGCAAGCTGTCACTCGATCACCTGTAGCCCCCTGTTCAAGGCACATATGAGACAGGAGTAAATGAACATGTAAGGTGTCACAACAAAAAACTGATGATTGATCTGTGACCTGGCAAATAATAAAAATATCTCTCTATTTCTGTCTGTCTGTCCCTATATATCCCTCTCTCTGACTCTCTCCCTGTCTCCTTAAAAAAAGAAAAGAAAAAAGAACTTTTCTCAGAGACATTTGGAGGGTGTATACCATATTACCCCATGAGTAAGGCTCATCATTTTTGAAAAATATGGGGTTAGAAAACTGAGTGCCTCTTATAGAGTGGTTGTAGTATTTTTTACTTGCATTTCCCATTTATTTGCATTTGTTATCATTTTCTCAAACTCTCCCATGTCAGTTATAAAAAAGAAAAAGAAAATAAGAAATGTTCACCGATACATTTGGGGGTGTATACCATATTTCCCCATTTATTAGACACATATTTTTTGAAATATGTGGGGTTTGAAAACTGGATGCCTCTTATACAGTGGTTGCAGTATTTTTCCTTGCATTTTCTGTTTATTAGCATTTGTTATTCTTTTCTCAAATTTTGTTTCCCAAAATTAAGGTCCATCTTATACAGGAAGGCATCTTTTACATGGGAAATATGTTATTATCATCTTTACCACTTATTTTTTCTTTGGGTGAAATTTTGAAAAGCATAATTTATTCCTCTGTGCAATTTAAGCTGAGAAAACTTCAACAAAAAAGATATTGTCATTTTTTCTTTTATTTAATTATTAATGTTAGATGGAGGAAACAGACAGACAGATATTCAGAAACATCCATCTGTTTCTGTATGTGCCTTGACCCAGGACCAAACATATGACATTATTGTATGGGTGTGAGTTCTCTGGTGAGAGTAAGCCATTGTCTATTGAAAGAAAAAATTACTAGAGAAAATCTGAGGTAATTAAAAAATAAAATAATATTTTCTTCCGCTGTGGTCACAACACCAGAATACTTTTCTTTGCTCTTGAGAGTCAGGGACACAAACACTCTATTTAATTGTTTAGCACAAACTGACCCTTTCATAATATGCACTTTTTTTGTGCTGTAGCAGCAGTACAGACTGAATTAATTCCTAAGCTTTAGACATCAGAATTTATCTGAGCCCGAGTCACAACTTACACGCTAGATTTTTTTGGTCACAGAACACCTCCCAGGGTCTTTGTTTCATCACTTTTAAATTTTATCAGTTTTATAACTGAGAAGACATGTTGCTAAAGAACCGAGACTTTTGCCTTTTGAGAAACTGATATTCTGAACCTCACCACGATTAAACAAATCTGGGAATAAAGACATTGCACTACCAAATCTATTACTTGTCACAACTTATAATTATTTTTTTTGGTATTTTTCTGAAGCTGGAAACAGGGAGAGACTGTCAGACAGACTCCCGCATGTGCCTGACCGGGATCCACCTGGCACGTCCACCAGGGGCAATGCTCTGCCCACCAGGGGGCGATGCTCTGCCCCTTCGGGGCATAGCTCTGCTGAGAGCGATCAGAGCCACTGTTGCGCCTGGGGCAGAGGCCAAGGAGCCATCACCAGCGCCCGGGACATCTTTGCTCCATTGGAGTTTTGGCTGCAGAAGGGGAGGAGAGAGACAGAGAGGAAGGACGGGGGGGTGGAGAAGCAAATGGGTGCTTCTCCTATGTGCCCTGGCTGGGAATCAAAACTGAGTCCCCCACACGCCAGGCCGATGCTCTACCGCTGAGCCAACTGGCCAGGGCCTAATTATTTTTTAAGTACATTCTTCCTTCCTCTATCTACCCCATGACAGTGTATTATTCATAAAGATAGAAAGTGCGTCTGCCTCATTTACTATAGGGAACCAGTGTCGAGAACAGTGCCTGGCACATAATAAAAGAACAACAATTGTTCATTGAATGAATGAATAAATAGTCATTTGCATACATACACAGATATACACAAATGACAGACACTGTGGAAACAGAGAGATATGCTCATGTGCAATGCACATCTATGCACACAGATGTTCAAACACCCAATGTACCTGAGTACATATATATAGAGAAATATAACAGGTAACCAGAGAATATGGAAAGAAAATGTCATAATATTTAGAGAAAATATCTCTGTATGAAAAATATTTTTTTGTTTTTCTTATTATTTTTTCTTGCACTTCTCCAATAAGAGTACAGTTTTTATAATAAAAGAGCTGATAAAATTCATCATACTCATCAAATCAAAGCACATCATATTTTAAAATACATTAAGAAAATTTAAATAAAAGAAGTTCAAAAGAGAGAAGTAAAAATATTAGAATGGGAAGTCATTGAGTGCAGAGACATGATTTCTTAGCAGAGTGCCTGGTATATGCTGGGCACTTTCAAAGGCTTTATGAAAGCATGGCTGGAAGGAAAGAAGAAAAACAATGTGAACCGAGAGATTCCCAGAAAACAAATACTAAGGATACACAAAAACTTTACAGAAATGGCAAATTGTAATCAATGTTTGTACACAATCATCTCTACCAACCATTTTCTTTATAACTGTATGAGGCGTGATTCCAATGTTGCACATGAGGTGGCATCAGAGAAGCACATGTAACAGAGACTATTATTGTATGTGCTATGGAGCAAGTACCAGCCACCTTCAGAGGATTGAAATGATACCAGAAATGTCTCTTGCTTTAACTACAGTTAACGTTGAAACAAGTAGCAAACAGTAACTAGAAATTCCTTATATTCACAAGTTATTAAAGTTCTAGATAGCATTGGACTCAACATTGATAGATAACGCACAATACCCAAATGCTGTATTTTTCCAGGTGAACTGCTCTGAGCTGTTATTCCCAAGGTGCACACGAGGTGACAGCAGAGAAGCGCACTTGGAAAACATTTACCACAGACAATCCTGTATGTTATTTCTAGCAAATTTCAACTACATTCAACCTTTGACATGATATAAAGCATGTTTCTTGTTGTCATTACACTTAATCTAGTAATCAGTAATAGAAACTAACTAAAAAACCCTTTTTGATAAATTAAGAAATTCACACCACAAAAACTACGCCCTCAAAATCACAATTCAAGTTACAAAATATTTTAAAATCAATAAAAATAAAAACTACATAAGAAAACCTATGAAAAAATGTAGAGATGAATACATTTTAGGGGAAAAAAAACCTTAAAATGCACAAACATTTCACCCATACTAAGAACTAGGATACTAAATAAAATTCAGAGAAAGTAAAAAAAAATAATGTTAACAGGCAGAGCAGGCAGTGGTGAAGTGGATATTTGACTGGAATGCAGAGGACCCAGGTTTGAGATTCCAAGGTCGCCAGCTGGAGCATGGGCTCATCTGGTTTGAGCAAAGCTCACCAAGATGATTCCAAGGTCGCTGACTCGAGAAAGGGGTCACTCGTTCAGCTGTAGCCCCGTGGTCAAGGCACATATGAAAGAGCACTCAATAAACAACTAAGGTTTCACAATGAAAATCTGATGTTTGATCTGTGACCTGGCACATAATAAAAAACCCTCTCCATTCCTGTTTCTCTTTCCTAATCTATCTCTCTTTCTGACTCTCTCCCTGTATCAGTAAAAAAAAAAAAAAAAAAGTAATGTTCACAAAGACATTTGGATTGTGTATACCATAATTTCCCATGTATAAGAATTATTCCTTTTGAAAAATGTCGGGTTTGAAAACTGGGTGTGTCTTATACAATGATTGTTGTATATTTTACATGTATTTCTGTTTACTCGCATTTGTTATCATTTTTTCAAATTTTATTTCCCAAAAATGGGTGCGTCTTATACAGGGAGGCATCTTATACTTGAGGAAATATGGTACTTTACAAACTTACCACTTATTTCCTCTTGGGGTGATATTTTGGAAAACATAATTCACTTCTCTATACAATTTAAGATGCAAAGACAACAAGAAAAAAGCCATTGTCATTTTTTCTTTTATTTAATTATTAATGTTAGAGGAAGGAAGAGAGGGAAACACATAAAAAGATAGACAAAAACATCCATTTGTTTTTATATGTGCTTTGACCCAGGATCAAACCTATGACATAAGTGTATGGGTGTAATGCTCTAATTACTGACCTCTCTGGTGAGAGCAAGCCACTGTCTTTTAGGGGGGAAATTACTAGAGAAAACCTGAGGTCCTTAAAAAATAAAATAATAATCTAGTCTGTTGTGGTGACAACACCAGAAGAGTTTTCTTTGCTCTTGACAGTCAGGGGCATATACACTGTTTCTAATTGTTTAGCACAAAGTTATTCCTTTCCTAATATTCACTTTTTCTTGTGCTGTGGTAGCATTGCAGACTGAGTGACCTCCTAAGCTTTGGACATCAGAATTTATCTGAGCCTGTGTCACCACTTACAAGCTAGGTTCTTTTGGTCACAGAACACCTCCCAGGGTCTTTTTTCATCACTTGTAAATTTTCTCATTTTAATAGCTGAGAACACGCATTGCTGAAGAACCGAGAATTATGTCTCAGCTCTGCCTTCCAAGAAACTGATATACTAAACCTTTCCAATGTAAATAAACATGGGACCAAAGATATTGCACTACCAAATGCAGTGCTTGTCACAACTTATATTATTTATGTATATTTTTTCTTCCTCTGTCTACCCCATGACAGTGTATTATTCAGAAAGTGAGTCTGTCTCATTCACAATAGGGAACCAGTGTTGAGCACAGTGCCAGGCACATAATAGAAATAAAATAAGTTTTTATTGAATAAATGAATAAATAGTCATTTGCATACATAAACAGATTTACACAAATGGCAGGCACTGTGGATTCAGAGAGATATGCTCATGTGCAATGCACATCTATGCACACAGATGTACACACACTCAATGTACCTGAGTACATTTAGATAGAGAAATATCATAGATACACAAAGAATATGGAAAGAAAATGTCATAATATTAATAGTAGATATCTCTGTATGAAAATTTGTTGTTTTGTTCTTGTTATCTTTTGTTCTTGCACTTCTGCAATATAAATACATTTTTATAATAAAGAAGCTGTTAAAGTTCAATATTCTTGTCAAATCAAAGCACATCACATTTTACAATACATTAAAAAGATTTACATAAAATAAGTTCAAAAGACAAAAGTAAAAATTTTAGAATAGGACTTCACTCTGGGGTAGGGAAGGATGAGTATACATTTGAGAAAGGCTTCATACGTATTTATCATATTTTATTTCTCCAGTTTGTAAATGCACAGATGGCCCATTATATTCTCCTAATTTTTGGTAAGATTTATTTTTAAAAGTTTAATTTAAAGAGAAGATGAGAATGAGAGCATGTGTTATTTTAATGAATATGTTAAATCTTTGCATAAGTCAGCGTTACTTTAGTTTCCTTCATCTCTACAAGAGGTATGTGTGAGCAAATGCCAAACTTAGTTTGTGTGCCTCTTAGCGTTCTCTGCTCTGGATGGTCTGGTAGCCTCCTGTCCGCCTCACACTGTGGAAAGTTGGTCATGTACAGGCTACTTCTGAATGTTTTCTGGATGGCAGTTCCCTTTGCACAAGATAACCAATTTTTCTTTTTATTTTCCGCATGCCATCTCTGGGTGGGGTGAAGGGTTACTTTGTTTTACCAGAAAACTACACTGAGGCTCAAAAACAATTTTAACCAGTAGAATTTTGAGCCACTAATTCATTTGTGGGCTCAGTGATTGTTTCCTTTGATGGTGGCATCAAGGGTTAGAATGCCACGACCTGGTGCTTTGTAAATGGAAGAGTATGGTTGACATCTTTTTCACTGAGAATTTTTGTTTTGAGCATTTTCTGAGTATTATTAGTTCTGGATATGTGACTGATTCAGTGTTAAAAACTGATGGAAATTGTTTGATTCCCTCACCCCATTTGTTCTGAAAGCACAACTTGAGTCAGTCCTGCTCTCTCTTGGCTTTTGCTAGTTATGAGATGCAGGTACAGCCTTTAGATACAATGTATGTGCATTACAATGAATTGTTGTCTGTGGGTGGCATAGTTGGCTGTACAAAAGGAAAATGCTAAAAATGAGCTGAGAAAAAAAGAATGTGGAATCAAACATATAAGGCATAACATGTTACATGGATCACAGGTTACCTATGTCAATTTACAAGAAACTTCATCAAAGTGTACTATAATCAAAATGTTAATCTCCAACAGGTACATATTTGTATTTACTGAGAAAACTTTTCTTTCCATATTACACAATAATATACATAAACATATGTGTATATATGTATGTGTGTAGTTATATCTCTTTATCATGATTTTACAAAGATTGGAGTCTAAACCATATGATAAACAAGTATTATCTGTCATTCATAGATTCTGCCACTGATATAGTAAAAGATATGTTCCCTTTCCCCAAGTTTTCAAAGATAGAAAATACAACTACTCTATTACACAATGGAAAAGAATGGGAAGAACACGTGGCCTCTATTACATTCTCATGGGACTTCTCAGAGGAAATGAGGGGCATATGACTGGTGAGTGAAAATTGACATTTTGAGCAAAGAGGGCTCAGGCTTGCGTAAGTGTCTGCTGTAATGACTAGTTCTCAGCAGCTCTTTGCTCATAACTGTGATGAGATCATGACTTCTTCACCATCACCCTAAACCTATACCTCACCCTAACCCTCAACTTAACCCTAGTGGTAACCCTAAACCTGACCCCTGTGAAGCCCCACCTTCCAAGTTTTCACACCCAGTGATTTGCTTCACCCTGCCCTATCAGGCTGGCTGTCACGACCTCGCCCCTCATCAGCCAGGCCTCACCTCCTCCAGAGGTTCCATCTTCAGAGATGGTTCTCAGCCTGTTCTACTTGTCGGGCTCCTTCTCTGTGGCGCCTCCCTTGCTTTTATCCTCACAGACTAAGAGAGCTCACCTGGCCTTTGGCCTGAGTGGTCTTCTGGAGTCTTCAAGTGGCTCCAATTTCCCTTCACAGTTAAGAATGTTTTAAATCAGGAACCACAGGCTGTCTCCCCTTAGTGGCCAGTCTGGAAAAGTGGAGGTACACCCTCCCTTTACCAGCACTTGCGTGGATGCCCTGTGTCTCCTGCAATGGCCAATGGTTCCTCTGGGGAAAGGGCAGTGCCTGGCATGAGTTATTCAACCTCAAGCCAGCTCTTCCCTTCAGACCAGCCCCCAGAGCAGTGCATAGCATGCTGCAGGGCAGGGTGTTCAGGACCAGCTCCCCTGCCCTATCAGCTGAGATTTCTGCATGGAGCTACCTCATGGACTGATTTCCTTCTGAGAAGACAAGGCAATACCTAACTCCTTTTAATCCCCGAGTTTTACAGTAGAAAACTGACTTTGGTCTTTGGTTTACAATTAGTTCTCCCCACTTTCTTTGTTGTTGTTTTTGAGAGAGAGACAGACAGAGACAGAAACATTGAGATGTTCCTGTAGGTGCCCTAACCAAGGAATCAAACTGACAACTTCTGTGGTCCAGGACGATGCTCTAACCAACGAAGCTAACTGGTCAGGGTTTAATTTTTATTGATTTATAGAGAGACAGAAAGTAGAAAGTGGGGAGAAGGGAGTGGAAAAAAACATTCATTTTTTGTTCCACTCAGCTGTGGACTCATTGGTTATGCCCTGCCTGGAGATCAAATTCACAACATTGGTGTTTCCGGTGAATGTTTCTTATTATCTGAGTTAACTGGAAAAGGCTCTCTGCTATTTCTTTCTTTTTTTCCTTTTATTTAGTGAGAGAAAGGGAGGCAGAGAGACCAACTCCCATATGCGGGATTGTCCCAAAAAAACCCAGTAGGGGGCAATGTTCTGACCATCTGGGGTGTTGCTCTGTTGCTTAGCAACCAAGTTTTCTTAGCGCCTGAGGTGGACACCATGGAGCCACCCTCAGCACCGGGGCCAACTCGCTCCATTTGAGCCATGGCTGCAGGAGAAGCATGCAGGTAGCACTGCACTGCAAATACATGAACAGCAAACTTTCAAAGAGTCACTGTACGGTTATGGTCATGGGCAGCAAACAGGATACTGTCTTGACACACACACAATGGAGAAACCAGCTTAGAATAGCTATCCTCTGGGCCACCTAATTTCAATATTCTTTGTGATTCCCCCCTAAGAGCCACCCCATGACCCAGAACATTCATAAGCTTCCTCACTTCAACACACCGCTGCTCCCTTCCTGGGCACATTCACAGATTTTGCGGATGCCTCTCCTTTCCTCCTTCCTTACCTTCCCTTCTGCACCCTCACCCTTCCCACAGTGCCTGCACCCAGAACAGCAGCAAGCACCACATTCCAGGATCTCTTCTGCACTGGTCTATCAGCTCACTTCCCTGCAACTCCCACTCTCAGCCAGCCATGGTGGCCCCCACAGATTCTCCTTGGACATCCCCCTACAGAAAGTTTTTCTCCCTTCAATTCCCCCACACGAATAGCCTGGACACTGCCCAGAATCACCTCGAAGTTTCCACGATGTGTCTACGATGCCAGCTGGAACCACGGCCCACATTCAGACCGGTGGAAATGCATAATGCATAGGCCTATGACTGAAGACTCCAGAAAAAGACACCATTCCCCTCAAACAAAAGTGAACGACCTACCTGAAGACTCCATAGCTCCATAACATAAGGTTATGAGCCCCCATTTACATGTAAGATTTTCTCCGTGTCTATTATACTCTCATCCTCATTGCCACAGAGCTATGTCATGAAACTTAGACTAATAACCGGTTCTAAGAACACCAATGGGCACTTCCTGTGACATGACAAATTTATGTTTTCATATGCACACTGTGCACCCTCACAGACTAGGTGCCAGCAGACACTTCGCATCCAAATCCATAACATGTACATATTTTTGTTATTTTATTGTTGTTTTCTGAGTTTTTTTTATTTTAGAGAGAAGGGAGGAAGGGGGAGAGAGAGAGAGAGAGAGAGAGAGAGAGAGAGAGAGAGAGAAGAGGAGCAGGAAGCATCAATTCCCATATATGCTTTGACCAGACAAGTGCAGGGCTCTGAACCGGCGACCTCAGTGTTCCCAGGTCGAAGCTTTATCCACTGCGCCAACACAGGTCAGTCCTTTTTTTTTTTAATATCTTTTTCCCAATCAAGGATTGCCTCTTTATAAACTCAAATTTCAGTGAGGTGACAAATGCTGTTTCTTCCATCACAACAACCATGAGACATGAACAAAATTTTCTTTCACAGAAAGGGCACTAGCAAGCTCTTTTCTGAACAATTCTTTCTAACATTCCGAAAGGATCAGCTCCGCCCTGCGCTGTCTCCACCCCTCGACATTTTCTCCCCTCACTGTCCTTGCCCCACCCTGTGTTCCTTTTTATATCACAGAAAGTCTGCGGTAAGAAACCCTGGACTCCCTCTACAATTCCTATTCCCTCTCCATCTACTTGTGTCCCTGTGCCTCACCTCCACGTTCTGCTCTACCCCTGCCCCATGCCAACCCCACATCTCCCTGCCTCTCACTATTTCTCCCCACACCATAATCACCCCTCGCTCTCTGCCCCACCTTGTGTTTTCCTCGTGACTTCCCGCCCCACTTCTTCCACTCTACCCTGTCTGCCATGCCCCCTGTCATTTGCTGTGCCCCGCCTTGTGCCTTTTTGTGCCACCCCCTGCACCATCTTTATCCAGTAGCCATCATGGTGGCTGCAGAAGCTGCCTTCTGGGCTCTGCGAATGCTCTTAGGCCATCCCAGTGAAGGTGGCCAGGGCGGAGAATAAAGGGCAAAAAGAACCGAGCACCTCAGCGGTTATGTGACTTCAAACATGGTCACTATTTTCATTGAGCTGCACGCCGCTCTTGGTCTTGAGGTGGGTTTGTTCCTGCCTGTATTGTTGCCGCCTCCATGTGCGTTTCTACGAGTGCCTGTGTGTGTGAGTGTTTGCATATTTCCGTGCATTCACTGCTCCTCTGTTGGGTGCTGCTGGTCTTTCAGCCCAACTCCAGGCTATCTTGGCCCATAGGCGCCCCTGAGGCCACGCTGGAGAATCTGGGTTCTTGCCATCATTTCCCAAACCTTGAAGTAAACACAGCCTTCGCTCTCTGCTTTCCCAGCCAATTTGTTCCTGTTTCCAGGGGCGCTGGATTCAAAGAACAATGGACCCAGCTCCAAAGAACAGTCTGTTTGTTCCTGAGCTCCTCAGTCCATCTGGAGGAGGCTTCCTCTTTGTAATCTGTAAAAATGCTGCCATTCGACCTACCCTGTGTGAGACCCGCACTGAGGGCTGGGGATGTAAAACCCGCAGACTCTTAAGGGAACTGACAGTTTAAATGGGAAACATTCACAGAAGAGAAGAATATCTAAAGATGGCATTTTGATGGGGTACAGCCCCTCCTACGGGCATAGGGAAAACTTCAGAGAGGCAGAGCCTAAAAGTGGGTGTAAAGCCAGGAGGCAGGGTCAGGGCCACCATCACAGCAGCCTTCTGGCCCATGCAGGTTCGAATTGGATTCGGACAGTCGGTAAAGAAACCATGGAGCCAAAAACTGGTGGGCCACAGCCTTTAATCCTACCTTGCACCCGGCGGGCAAGTAAAAATACACACTGGGCTCCAAAACCCAGTCACACTCAGTGCTCACAAAGCCACTGACTTATCCGAGTTTCCTAGAATCAAAGGTTTCTAGCTCACCAACCTTATTCTCCTCAGTTCCCCATCTCCTTCCTTATCCCAGATACAAACTCTACACAGACTGGCATCTCACTCAGTACTCCGCCATCTTGGCTGCTTCTCCTGGCCTACTCCACGTGGCCTCCTTCTGCTGCTCTCCTCTGCTCTCTCTTGCTAATCTCAGGAACCAAGCGGCAAGTTCCCGTTCTACCCCTATTTTATAGTGTAGCTTCACAACCTTTAATCCAATATACAAAATAGGGTAGTCTCTAATACAAAGTCACTTCTCTGAGGCATGATTGGATTGTACCACCTTACACCAAAAAGGGTAGGAAAGGCTTAATCCCAAAACCAAGCCCCAGGCTACAAGGATTCTGCCTGCCTTTAGCCCACCCCAACACACATTAATATCACCTGGGCAACGGCCTCTTTAACAAAGTGAGCATAATACATTTTATCTGCCCAACAGTGGGCTTTGAGTGATATATAGGAGTTCATCAAGTAAGAGGAAGGGCTCCTGTAAAGTTTGCCATGCTACTGTGGCTGTAGTGTTTGGATCTTCAAAACCTAGCAGGTGCTGAGTGGATATAAAAGCGAGTTGTGATAGTGATAGTGGAATTGAGGGTTGAGCTCTCCCTTATACCTGAGAAAGGAAGATAACTTTTTGATCTTTCCAAATGATGTCATGTCATTACATTTAATGAGTGAATGAAAAAGTGTAAAGATATACGGCCCCAAACCTTTGAAATAATCAGAGGCAAAATGTGGATAGTTTGCTGGTTTTGTTCCAGAACAACCATGCAATAGAGTGAGTTGTAATCCAAATTTATTAGTGGAGGGATTTTGCCTTCAGTTTTAAATGAAAGAAAAAAAATAGGGCAGCATCTATGAAGCACAATGAAGCTACATACAATAGAATGAGGTCTGCCTATACAACCATTTGGTTTTCTGATTCACAGCTGTCTTCCCTGTATTTTCTTAATTTCTGTGTCTTCCTTTCAAAGCTTGGCGACACTGAAGCAAGAGTGGATGCTGATGACCTCTTCTAGACAAGAGTTTTTCTTTTTTTACTTTGTCATGTGAAACAACTTTTAGGGAATCATTAAGACTTAAAGACAAAAACAGGATAAACAGCCTCAATTATCTAGAATGTTGTCATCAAAAAATTCAGGAAGATGCTATTTTCATCTCCATCTCCTACTATTTTCCCATTGCTGTTTTCACTTTAAATTACAGCAGGTGTTGGCCTTGGCTGGTTGGCTCAGAGATAGAGCATTGGCCCTGTGTGTGGAAGTCTTGGGTTCAATTCCCGGTTAAGACAAACAGAAGAGGAAGCCATCTGCTTCTTCAACCTTTGCTCTCTTGTTCCTTCCTCTGTATCTCTTTCTTCCCCTCCTGCCGCACAAGCTCCACTACAGTAAAGTTGGCCCTGGGTACAGAGGAAGGCTCCATGGCCTCTGCCTCAGGAGCTAGAATGGCTTCTGTTGCAACAGAACAATGCCCCAAATTGGCAAAGCATTGCCCCCTGGTGGGCATGTTGTGTGGATCCCAGTCAGGTGCATTAGTGGAGTCTGACTTCCTTCCCGCTTCTAACTTTGGGGGGGAAAATAATAAATAAATTACGGACAGGTGGTATTAGCCTTTTTGCATCTGGGTTCTCCAGAGTTCCTCATCACACTGTGCTGCTTTAGACGTTTTTCTCTGTTGTAGCACTTGGTCATTATTTGGCTTCTCCACCTGACTAGTTGCTTTTAAGCAAAAGACACTGATTTTTAAGTGTCACTGAATTCCCAGTGCCTAGCATAAAGCTTAGCAGATAGTACATGCTTAATAATATTTATAGAATGAATGAGGAAACTGAGGCCTACAGAGAACACGTGTTTCCACCATGGTTTTTGACTTATGTCAAGCCTTTATTTGGCCAAGCACTATGCTAAGTGCTTAATATATAGCATCACATTTAACTCTCATATAATAACCCTGCTTTTCAAATGAGGAAATAAAAGCATAAATATGAAGCAGTTAACTTAGTTATAGAGCCTGCAAAGAGTGTGGAGTTGTTCAGCCCATTGGTTGGAACCTTTCTGAATTGTCTGCTGGACCTCCAATCCTGGATTGAGCTTTCTGGGGTGTGTGTTCATCAAGACCCATTCTGTTGTCATGGGTCTCCCAAGAATCCCGTCTTTCACACACATTTTGGTTATCTCTGATATACTGTGGCCTAGCCTAATGTATATAATATAGTATGGTGTGCATCATTTTTCCTGTTACTCCCATGTAACAGCACCCTGAAAACTGCTACCCTTTGTAATCAGAAATTCTACATCATTTAAAAATTTTACTGGTGGCATGGGAAGTTTGGGATTATGGGAGATCAAAACTAAGTGGCCTGATTGTCACTTATAACTTAGAAAGTCACGAGTGAGTTAAAACAGCTGGCAAAAAGCATTTAGTAGATTCTGGCTTTCCAATATGAGGAGTTAAATTTAGTAACTTGTAGAATTTCTAAATATCCTTATTCTCAGATATAAATAATTAAAAAATAGAAACTTGTCTTTATTTAGTACATATAAATAACCTGGGATTTTGCTAAATGCAGATTCTAATACTGTAAGTCTGGAAAACTACAACACTCTCTTTGCTAAAGATTAAGGAACCATGCTTGGAGTAGCCTGAGACTAGACCCAGCCAGGAGTGGAGATGTGAGATGTGGGCATTTCTTATGTGGCAATTGCCAAAAAATTAAGGAGGAGTCTCTGGGGACTGGGATTATGGGGTGGGTGTTTGTTGACTAGTTCTTTTATCATAAAAAAGAAAAGGATGTTTGCTAAACTCAGACTAGAGTTCTCTGTTCGCCTCACAAAATATGCAGGCACTAAAAAAAAATGCTGTAGTATCTCAGTCTGCAGAAAACACCAAAAAGCAGAAAGGAAATTTGAGGAGATAATGAAAAAAGTGATAAAAAAAATCAAAATATAATGGTTTGACATGACTTCAGGGTGAATATTTTCACCTTTTTTTTTTTGAGAAAGAAAGAGGGACAAACATGGTGAAAGAAATGAGAAGCATCAATTTTTCATAACCCTAAACCTAACCCTGCCCTTAATCCTAACCCTCACCCTCAGCCTCACCCTAACCCTACAAACCCTCACCGCCACCCTCACTTTAACCCTAACCCTAACCCCCACAAAGCCACACCTCCCAAGGCATCGCACCCAGTAATCCCTTTCATCCTGATATATCAAGCTGAGTGCCACAACCCCGCCCCTTATTTGCCAGACCCCACATTCTCCAGATACTCCGTCATCAGGGATGGCACTCAGCCTGCCCTCCCTGTCAGGCTCCTTCTCCCCGGCCCTGCCCTTGCGTTTTCCCTCACAGCATAAGAGGGCTCACCTGGCCTTTGTCCTGAGTGGCCTTCAGAAGGCTTTAAGTGTCTCGAATCGCCCTCCACAGTTGAGAATGTTCTAAATCAGGATGCCTAAGGCTGCTTCCGATTAGTGGCTAGTCTGAAACAGAGGAGGTCCACCCTCTCTATCACTTCCTCCCTCTCCTGGCACTTGCGGGGACACCCAGTGTCTCCTGCACAGGCCGGTGACTGCTCTGAATAAAGGGCAGTGCTTGGTGTGAGTCCCTCAACCTCAAGCCAGCTCTTGCCCCCAGACCAGCCCCAAGACCAATGCACAGCAGGCTGCAGGGAAGGGTGGGCAGGACCAGCTCCCCTGCCCCATCCGCTGATATTTCTGCATGGAGCTACCTGGTGGACTGATTTTTTCTGTGAAGACAGGGCAATACCTAACTACTTTTAATGCCTGAGTTTTACAGTAGGAAACTGGCTACTGTCTTTGGTTTACAATTAGTTATCCCCACTGTCTTTGTTGTTGTTTTTGAGAGAGGCAGAGAGAAACAGAAACATCGAGATGTTCCTGTATGTGCCCTAACCAAGGAATCAAACCGACAACCTCCATGGTCCAGGACAAAGCTCTAACCAATGAAGCTAACTGGCCAGGGTTTAATTTTTACTGATTTATAGAGAGAAGAAAGGAGAGTGAAGGAAAACATTCATTTGTGTTTTACTCAGCCTTGGACTTATTGGTTATGCCTTGATCACATCCACAGCCTTGGTGTTTCCAGTGCATGTTCCTAACCTCTTGAGCTATGTGGCAAAGTCTCTCTGCTGTTTCTTTCTTTTTTTATTTTATTTAGGGAGAAGAAGGTAGGAAGAGAGACCAACTCCCGTATGCGAGATCCAACTGGCAAGCCCACTTGCCAGTGATGTTCTGACCATCTGTGGCATTGATCCATTGCTTAACAACCAAATTATTCTTAGCGCCTGAGGCTGACACCATGGATCCACCCTCAGCACCCAGGGCAAAATCGCTCTAATTGAGCCATGGCTGCAGGAGAAGTATGGAGTTAGCACTGCACTGCAAATACTTCAACAGGAAACTTTTAAAGAGTCAGTTTGCGATTATGGCCATGGGCAGCAAACTGAGGGTACCGTCTTGAGTCATACTCTGAGAAATCAGCTGAGAACAGCTTTCTCTGGGCCAGCTTATATCAGTATTCTCTGAGACTCCACCCTAGGAGCCGCCTCATTACCTAGACCCTTCATAACACTCCACACTGGGACACACTGCTCTTCTCCTCCTGGGAACATTCAGGGACTTTGCAAATGCCTCTCCTTTCCTCCTTTTTCTCCACACCATCTTCCTTCCCACAGGACCCACACACAGGGCAGCAGAGGGCACCATGCTCCGGGCACTCTTTTGCTCTGGTCTTTCAGCTCCCTTCCCTGTGACTCCCCCACTCAGCCACAGTGGCCCCCACAGACTTCCCCGGGACCTTCCCCACCCGAAACCCTTCCTCACTGCTCTCCCCCCACAGAAACGCCCTGGACACCACCCAGACTCACTGTGAAGTGTTCACGATGGGTCTACAATGGCAGCGAGAACAGCGGACCCCACTCAGAAAATTGGGAACAATCCCCCATATGCCTAAAACTGAAGACTCTCCGAAAGGGCTCCATTCATAACAAATGAAAGTGAACAACCGACCTTAAGACTCCATAGCTTTATAAAGAAAGTTTATAAGCCCCCATTTACATGTAAGGTTTCTTCAGAGTCCAGTACTTTCTCATCCTCATTCCCCAAAGCTATGTCACGCAACTCAGACTTAGAACTGGTTCTAAGAACATCAATGGTAACCTCTTATGACATGACAGATTTATGTCTTCATGTGCACACTGTGTGCCCTCAAACTGGGTGCCGGCAGACACTTCACATCCAAATCCATGACACGTACTTTTTTGTGTGTTTTTTTTTATTTTGTTGGGGGGGTTTCATTTTAGAAAGAAGGAAGATAGGGAGAGAGAGAGAGAGGAAAAAGGAGCAGGAAGCATCAACTCCCATATATGCCTTGATCAGAGAAGTGCAGGGCTCTGAACCAGCGACCTCAGTGTTCCCAGGTCGATACTTTATTCACTGCGCAACCACAGGTCAGGCCTTTTTTGTGTTTTTTTGAATAATATCTCTTTTTCAATCAAGGATTTTCTCTTTCTAAACTCAAACTTAACTGAAGTGACAAATGCTGTTTCTTCCACCACAATGACCATGAGACATGAACAAAATTTTCTTTCACAGAAAGGGCACGAGCAAGCTCCTTTCTGAACACATCTTTCTAACATGCAGAGCAGATCCGCTCTGCTCTGCGCTGCCCCCGCACTTCGCTGTCCCTGCCCCTTGCTGTCCTTGTCTCTCCTTGCACCCCGCTGCACATCGCTGAATGTCTGCCTTAGGAAGCCCCCCGTAACCTCTTCAATCCCTATTCCTTTCCTTCAAATTGTGTAATCAAGCCTCTTTGCCCTGTCCTCAGCCTGAAGCCATCCCAGTTTCTCCCCAGGCCTTACTATCCCTCCCAGCGCCATAATCACCCCTCGCCATCAACCCCACTTCCTGTCATCCTAGAACTGTCTTGCACCGCTCCTTCTGCTCCGCCCTGTCCGCAACACCCCGTGTCATTTTTTCTGCCCTGCCCCATGCCTCTTTGTGCTTCTGGCCTGTACCCATTCTGCACAGTCCCAGCCCAGTAACCTTCATGGCAGCTGCAGAAGCATCTCCCTGGGGGCTGCTGGTGCTCCTGGGCATACCATATTTCTCCATGTATAAGACTCATCTCTTTTGAAAAATGTGTTGTTTGAAAATTGAGTGTGTCTTTTACAGTGGTTGTAGTATTTTTGAGTTGCATTTCTAGTTTATTAGCATTTGTTATACTTTTCTGAAATTTTGTGCCCAAAAATTAAGGTGCATCTTATACAGGGCGGCATCTTATACATAGGGAAGTATGGTACTTTACAACCTTACCAGTTATTTCCTCTTGGGGTGAGATTTTGAAAAACATAATTCATTTCTCTATGCAATTTAAGCTGCAAAAACAACAAGAAAAAGCCATTGTCTTTTATTTATTTAATTGTTAATGTTAGAGGGAGGAAGAGGGGGGAAACAGACAGACATATAGGAAGAAAAATCAATTTATTTCTATATGTGCCTTTACCCAGGACCAAACCTATGACATTAGTATATGGGTGTGATGCTCTAAATACCGAGCTCTCTGGTGAGAGCAAGCCATTGTCTTTTGAGAGAAAAAATTACTAGAGAAAACCTGAGGATATTAAAAAATAAAATAATAATCTAGTCTGCTGTGGTGACAAAAAAAGAAGACTTTTTTTTGCTCTTGATGGTCAGGGGCATAAACATTATTTCTCATTGTTTATCAGGAAGTGACCCCGTTCATAACATGAACTTTTTCTTCGGCCGTGGCAGCAGTCCAGACTGAGAGACCTCCTAAGCTTTGTACATCAGAATTTATCTGAGCCTTGGTCACCACTTACAAGCTAGGTTCTTTTTGTCATAGAACACCTCCCAGGGTCTTTGTTTCATCACTTGTAAATTTTCTCTGTTTTATAGCTGAGAAAACGCATTGCTGAAGAAGCACGACTTATGTCTCAGCTCCGCCTTTCAATAAACTGATATACTAAACCTCGCAATGATCAATCAAAACTGGGAACAAATACATTGCACTACAAAATCCAGTGCTTGTCACTACTTATAATTATTTTATTTATGTATATTTTTCCTTCCTCTGTTTACCCCATGACAGTGTAGTATTCATAAAGACAGAAAGTGAGTCTGTCTCATTCACTATAGGCAACCAGTGTTGAGCACAGTGCCTGACACATAATAGAAATGCAATAAGTGTTTATTGAATGAATGAATGAATGAATGAATGAATAGTCATTTGCATACATACACAGATATACACAAATGACAGACACTGTGGACATAGAGAGATATTCTCATGTGCATTGCACATCAATGCATGCAGAGGTACACACATGCAATATGCCTGAGTACATATAGAGAAATATCATTTTTACACAAAGAATATTGAAATAAAATGTCATAATATTAACAGTAGGTATCTCTGTATGAAAATTTGTAGTTTTGTTTTTATTATCATTTTTTCTTGCACTTCTGCAATAAGAATACAGTTTTTATAATAGTAAAGCTTGACATAAGTCAAAAACCATGGTGGAAACACGTTTTTTTTTTTTTGTAGGCCTCAGTTTTCTTATTCATTCTATAAATATTACTAAGCACCTACTATCTGCTAAGCTCCATGCTAGGCACTGGGGATCCAGTGATAGTTAAAACTCATTCCCTTTCGCTTAAAAGCAACAAGTCAGGTGGTGAATCCAAATAATGCCTAGGTGCTACAACAGAAAAAACGTCTTGAGCACCATAGTGAGATGAGAAACTGTGGAGAACCCAGATGATATAAGGCTAATACCACCTATTCGTAATATATTTATCATTGTTTTTCTCCTAAAGTTAGAAGCGGAATGCAGTGAGACTCCACACATGCACCAGACCGGGATCCACCTAACATGCCCACCAAGGGGCAATGCTCTGCCCATCTGGCATGTTGCTCTGTTGCTATAGGAGCCATTCTAGCGCCTGAGGCAGGGACCATTGAGCCCTCTTTAGTGCTCGTGGCCAAATTTGCTCCAATGGAGATTTGGCTGCTGGAAGGCAAGAGAGAGATAGAAAGAAAGCAGAGGGGCAAGGTTGAAGAAGCAGATGGGTGCCTCTTCTGTATATCCTAGCCAGAAATTGAACACAGGACTTCCAGAAACTTGGCCCAACACTCATCTGCTGAGCCAACCAGCCAAGGCTACCACCTGTTTGCAATTTTAAGTGAAAACAGCAATGAAAAAAATAGTAGAAAACAGAGATGAAAATAGCATCTTCCTGAATTTTCTGATGAAAACATTCTAGATAATTGAGGCTGTTTCTCCTGTTTTTGTGTTTAAGCATTAATGATTCTATAAAAGCTGGTTCACATGGCCAAGTCAAAGAGAACTCTGGTCTATAAAAGCTCATCGGTATCCACTCTTGCTTCAGTGTGTCCAAGTTTTGGAAGAAAGACACAGAAATAAAGGAAACACATGGAGACAACTGTGAAGCAGAAAACCAGACGGTTGTATAGGCAGACCTCATTCTATAGTGTGTAGCTTCATTGTGCTTCATAGATGTTGCCCCAATATTTTCTTCCTTTTAAAACTGAACTCAAAAACCCTCCTCTAGTACATTTTTATTACAGCTCACTCTATTGCATTGTTGGTCTGGAACCAAAGCAGCAAACTATGCAAGGTTTGCCTCTGATTATTTATAAGATCTGGGGCTATATATCCTTACACTTGTTCATTCAATGTAACCGCATCACATCATTTGGAAAGATCAGAAATTTACCTTCTTTTCTGAGGCATAAGGGATATCTCAACCCACAAATAATTTCACTATCACCATCACAACTTGCTTTTTTGTGCACTCAGCATTCTCTAGGGCCTGAAGTTCCAATCACTACAAACACAAAAGCTTGGCAACCTTTGCAGGAGCCCTTCCCTCCTACTTGATTAACTCCTATACATTATTCAAAGCCCACGTTTAGGCTTTGCCTCTCTGAAGTATTTTCTGTGTCTGTAGGAGGGGCTGTACCACATCAAAATGCTTTCTTTAGATATTGTACTATTCTGTGAATGTTCCCCATTTAAACTGTCAGTTTTCTTAAGAGTCTGCCGGTTTGCATCCCCAGCACTCAGCACGACGTCCTCCACAGTGTAGGCTGAATGGCAGCGTTTTCACAGATGACAGAAAGCAAGCCTCCTCCAGATGGACTGAGGAGCTCAGGAACAAACAGGTCTTCACAGTTGTATGGATCCAAAGCTGTGTCCATTGTTCTTTGCATCCAGCGACTCTGGAAAAGCAGAGAGCGAAGGCTGAATTTTCTCCATGGTTCGGGAAACAATGGGGAAAACCCAGATACCACCAGCGTGGCCTCAGATGTGCCTCTGGGCCAAGACAGCCAGGAGGTGGGCGGAAAGATGCACAGGGAGGCAGTGACAAGACAGGCAGGGACAAAACCTCCCCAAGCCCAAGAGCGGCCTGCTGATCAACAGGAAAAACTGGCCATCTTCACAGTCAGATGACCGCTGAGGCTATGGGTTCTTTCCACCCTTTACTTCAGCCTCGGTTGCCCACAATTGGAAGGCTGAGGAGTGCTCACAGTGCCCATGCAGCAGTTTCCACAGCCCTCATGATGGCTACCGGGCGGGGGCGGTGCAGGGCGGGAGAACAAATATGCGTGGGGTGTGGAGGAGCAAATGATGCAAAGGGGGTGGCGGATAGGGTGGATTGGAAGGTACGGGGCGGTTTGGGGCTAGTATGACAGTGTGGGGCAGAGGGCGAGGGGTGATTTGGGAGAGGGGAGAGATAGTGAGGCACGGGGAGGAGTGGGAATGGCGTGGGGCAGGGGCAGGACAGGACATGGCGACGAGGTGCTTGGACACAAGGTAAAGGAGAGGGAATAAGAATTGGAGAGATAACCGAGGGGTTCTTATGGCAGACTTTCTGCTATGTGCAGCAGGGCGTGGTGAGGGGCAAGGATAGCGAGAGGTGGGGACCTCCAGAAGCCAAGTCAGCGCAGGGCACAGAGGATCTGCTTTGAATATTAGAAAGAAGTGTTCAGAAAACAGCCTGCTCATGCCCTTTCTGTGAAAGAAAATTTTAGTCATGTCTCATGGTCGTTGTGATGAAAGAAACAGCATGTGTCACCTCAGTGAATTTTAGTTTAGAAAGAGGGAATCCTTGATTGGGAAAGACATATTATTAAAAAAGCTTTCATAAAAGGCCTGACCTGTGGTGGCGCAGTGGATAAAGCGTCGACCTGGGAACACTGAGGTCACCAGTTCAGAGACTTGCACTTGTCTGGTCAAGGCATATATGGGAGTTGATGCTTCCTGCTCCTCTTTCTTCTCTCTCTCTTGCTCTCTCTCTGTCTCCTTCCCTCCTGTCTAAAATGAAAAAAATAAAATAAAAAGTATGTGTCATGAATTTGGATGTGAAGTGTCTGCCAGCACCCTGTCTGTGAGGGTGCACAGTGTGCATATGAAGACATAAATTTGTCATGTCACAGGAGGTGCCCGTTGGTGTTCTTAAAACCAGTTCTTAATCTAAGTTGCATGACATAGCTTTGTGGGAACAAGGATGAGAGTGTACTAGACTCTGAAAAAACCTTACATGTAAATGGGGGCTCATAACCTTCCGTTATTGAGCTCTAAAGTCTTCAGGTAGGTCGTTCACTTTTGTTTGGGGGAATTGCGCCCTTTCAGGGAGTCTTTAATCGTAGACCTATGGGGGATGCATTCCCACTGGTCTGAGTGAAGCCCACGGTTCCCGTCAGCATCGTAGACCCTTTGAAGAAACTTTGCGGTATGTCTGGGCGGTGTCCAGGTTGATCCTGTGGAGGTAGAAAGGCGAGGAAGGGCTTTGGTCAGGGCACGTTGCTGGCAAATCTGTGGGGGCTACTGTGGCTGAGTGTGGGAGTTGCAGGGAAGGGAGCTGGGAGTCCGGTGCAGGAGAGAGCCCAGAGCATGGTGACTGCTGCTGCCCTGTGTGAAGGTCCTGTGGGAAGGAAGAGGGTGTAGAGGGTAAGGTGGGGAGGGAGGAAAAAAGAGGCATCCTCAAATCTGTGAATGTTCTGAAAATGGGAGGAGTGGTGTGTTGCATGAGGGGTGTTATGAAGGATTGGTGTAATGGGACAGCTCCTAGGATGCAGTCTCATAAAACATTGAAATGAGGTGGCCCAGGGGAAAGGTATTCTCAGCTGGTTTCTCCAGTATGTGTGTTAAGACAGTATCCTCAGTGTGCTGCCTGTGCCCATAACCGTATAGTGACTCTTTGAAGGTTTCCTGTTGATGTATTTACAGTGAAGTGCTACATTCATGCTTCTCCTGCAGCCATGGCTCAATTGGAGCGAGTTGGCCCCTGGTGCTGAGGATGGCTCATTGGTGTCCGCTTGAGGCAGTATGTGGAGCTTCATTGCTAAGCAACAAAGCAACGCCCCAGATTGTTTGAACTTCACCCCCTAGTGGGCTTGCCTGGTGGATACCGCATATGGGAGTTGGTCTCTCTGCCTCCCTTCCTATAACTAAATACAAGAAAATAAAAATGAAGAAACAGCAGAGAGCCTTTGCCAGTTAGCTGAGGTTGTTAGGAACATCCACCAGAAAAAACAAGGTTGTGTATTTAGTCCCGAGTCAAGGCATAACCAATGAGTGCACGGCTGAGTGGAACAACAAATGAGTGTTTCCCTTCCCACTCCCTTCTCTCTCCTTTCTTCTCTCTGTTTCTCTATAAATCAATAAAAATTAAACCCTGGTCAGATAGCTTCGTTGGTTAGAGCACCGTCCTGAACCACGGAAATTGTCGGTTTGATTCCTTGGTTAGGGCAAATACCTCTCTGCCTCTCTCTCAAAAACAACAACAAAAACAGCAGAAAAAACTAATTGTGAGCCAAAGACCGAAGCCAGTATCCTATTGTAAAACTCAAGGATTAAAAGGAGTTAGGTATTGCCCTGTATTCTCAGAAGGAAATCAGTCCACGAGGTAGCTGCGAGCAGAAATCAGCTGATGGGTCAGGAAAGCTGGTCCTGCCCACCCTGAAGCCCACTGCGTGCTGATCTGGGGGCTGATCTGGGGGCAAGAGCTGGCTTGAGGGTGAAGGACTCGCTCCAGGCACTGTCCTTTTTTTCAGAGAAGCCATCAGCCTGTGCAGGAGACACAGGGTGTCTCCTCAAGTCCTGAGCTAGAAAGGGAGAAAGAGACAGTGGACCACAGTGTTCCAGACCGGCCTCTAAGGGGAGGCATCCCGTGGCATCCTGATTTAAAAGCTTCTCAAATGCGGATGGTGATTGGAGCCACTTGAAGCATCCTGAAGGCCACTCAATCCAGAGGCCAGGTGAGCCCTTTTGGGCAGTGAGAAGAAGGGCAAGGGTGGGGCCGAAGAAAAGGAGCATAACAGGTAGGGCAGGCTGATTGCCATCGCTGAAGATGGAGCCTCTGTAGGAGGTGGGGCCTAGCAGTTCAGGGACTCGGTTATGGCAGCCAGCCAGATAGGGCTGGGTGAAGGTGATCACTGGGAGCTGAGCCTTGGGAGGTGGGGCTTGGCTGGGGCTAGGGTTAGGGTTAGGGTGAGTGTGAGGTTGATGGTGAAAGTGAGGGTGAGGGTTAGGAGGGTTAGGATGATGGAGAGGGTGAGGGTTAGATTTAGGGTTAAAGTTAGGGTAGGGCTCGGGTTAGGGTTATGGTTTTTTCTTTTGTTTGTTGTTTTTTCTTTTTGATTTTTTTTGTTGTTGTATTTTTCTAAAGCTGGAAAAGTGGAGAGACAGCCAGACAGACTCCCACATGCACCAGACCGGGATCCACCCGGCACGCCCACCAGGGGTGATGCTCTGCCCACCAGGGGGCGATGTTCTGCCCCTCTGGGGCATCGCTCTGCCGTGACCAGAGCCACTCTAATGCCTAGGGCACAGGCCAAGGAGCCATCCCCAGCACCCGGGCCAACTTTGCTCCAATGGAGCCTTGGCTGCGGGAGGGGAAGAGAGAGACAGAGAAGAAGGAGGGGGAGAGAAGCAAATGGGCGCTTCTCCTATGCGCCCTGGCCAGGAATCGAACCCGGGTCCTCCGCACACCAGGCCGACACTCTACCGCTGAGCCAACCGGCCAGGGCCAGGATTATGGGTTTTTTTTTATGAAGAATAGATTCTTCTCAATTCTTTTCTGCTTAACAACTGTCTTCCCTGTATTCACTTTATTTCTGTGTCTTCCTTCCAAAGCTTGGACACATTGAAGCAAGAGTGGATGTGGATAAACTCTTATAGACCTGAGTTTCCTCTGATTTGGTCTTGTGAACCAGCTTTTATGGAATCATTAAGGCTTAAACACAAAAACAAGAGAAACAGCCTCAATTATTTAGAATGTTGTCAGAAAATTTAGGAAGATGCTATTTTCATCTCTGTCTCCAACTATTTTTACCAGTGCTGTTTTCACTTTAAATTACAAACAGGTGGTGGCCTTGGCTGGTTGGCTCAGTGGTAAAGTGTCATCCCAGTATGTTGAAGTCTGGGTTTAATTCCCGTTTATGGCACACAGAAGAGGCACTCATCTAATTCTTCATCTTTCCCCCTCATCTTCCTCTCTATCTCTCTATTCCCCACCTGAAGCCAAAGCTCCATTGGAGCAACGTTGGCCCCTGGCGCTGAGGAGGGCTCCTTGTCCTCTGCCTCAGGAGCTAGAATGGCTTCTGTTGCAACAGGGCAACGCCCCAGATGGGCAGAGCATTGCCCCCTGGTGGGCATGTTCAGTGGATGCAAGTCAGGTGCATGTGTGGAGGCTGACTGCCTTCCGCTTTTAACTTTGGGGAAAAATAATAATAAATAAATTACGAGCAGGTGGTATTAGCCTTTTAGCCTCTGGGGCCTCCTAAGTTCTTCTTCTCACTGTGCTGCTCTAGACGTTTTTCTCTGTTGTAGCACCTAGTCATTATTTGGTTTCTCCACCTGACTTGTTGCTTTTAAATGGAAGGGACTGAGGTATAATTATCACTGTATTCCCAGTGCCTAACATGGTGCTTAGAGATAGTAGGTGCTTAGTAATATTTATAGAGTGAATGAGGAAACTGAGGCTTACAGAGACCACGTGTTTCAGCCATGTTTTTATACTTATGTCAAGCCTTTATTCTGTGCCAGGCATTATGCTAATTGCTTAACATATAGTATCTCATTTAACTCTCATATAATAACACTGCTTTTCAAATGAGGAAATAAAAGCATAAGTATGAAGCAGTTTACTTACTCATAGAGCCTGCAAAGAGTGCTGAGGTGTTAATCTCATCTGTTGGGACCTTACTCAATTGTCTGCTGGAGCTCCAATCCTGAATTGAGGGTTCAGGTGTGTGTGCTCACAAGACCCACTGTGTTGTCATGGGTCTCCCCAGACTCCTTTTCACAAACTTTTTGGTTATCTCTGATATACGTGGTCTAGGCTAGTGTATAAAATATATAGTATGGTGTGAATCATATTTCCTGATACTCTCATGTAACAGCATCCCGAAAACTGTCACCCTATGGAATCAGAATTTCTACATCACTAAAATATTTTACTGGTGACAGGGAAAGTTTCGGTCTATGGGAGATCAAAACTATCTGGCCTGATTGTCACTAATAACTTAAAAAGTCACAGATGCGTTAAAACAGCTGACAAAAAGCATTTAGTGGATTTTGTCTTTCCAATATGAAGAGTTAAATTTAGTAACTCGTACTACATCTACATATCCATATTCTCAGATGTAAATAATTAAAAAATAGGGTCTTCTCAATATTTAGTGCATATAAATAACCTGGGATTTTGCTAAAATGCAGATTCTCATTCTGTAAGTCTGGGATTCTACAATACTCTCTTTGCTAGAGATTAAGGATTCGTACTTGAAGTAGCCTGGGACTAGACGCAGCCAGGAATGGAGGTGTTAGATGTTGGTGTTTTTTCTGTAGCAACTGGCAAAGAACCAGAGAGGAGTCTCTAGGGACAGGGATTTTGGGGTGGGGTTTTGTAGACCACTTCTTTTATTAGGAAAAAGAAGGATTTTGGTGAAACTGAGATTAGAAATCTCTGTTTGCCTCACAAAACATGCAGGCACTGAATAAATGCTGTAGTATATTGGGCTGCAGTAAACACCAAGGACCAGAAAGTACATTTGAGGAGGTAATGAAAAAAGTGATAGAAAAATATCAAAATATAATGGTTTGACATGACTTCAGGGTGAATATTTTTCATCTTTTTTGTTTTTGAAAAAGAGAGAGGGACAAACATGGTTGGGAGAGATTAGAAGCATAAATTCTTCATAACCCTAACACTAACACTAAATATAACCCTAACCCTCAACCTAACACTCACCCTCTCCCTCACCCTTCCCCTCACAATCCTGACCCTCACCCTCACCCTAACCCTTACTCCACCAATCCCCACCTTCCAAGGCTCCACACACTGTGTTCCCCTTCACCCTGCCCTCTCAGGCTTGCTGCCATGACTTTCACCCTCATCTGGAAGGGCCCACCTTTTTCAGAGGCTCTGTTTTCAGTGATGGAACTCAGGCCCTACATATAGGGCTCCTTTTCTGGAGCCTTATCCTTGCCCTTCCCCTCACTGCCTAAGAGGGCTCACCTGGCCTCTGGCCTGAGTAGCATTCAAGAGGCTTCAAGTGGCTCCAATCGCCCTCTGCAGTTGAGAATGTTGTAAATCAGGATGCCACAGGCTGCCTCCCCTTAGAAGCCAGTCTGGAACAATGGAGGTCCACCCTCTCTCTACCTCCCTCCCTATCCCAGCACTTGCTGGGACGCCCTGTGTCTCCTGCACAGGCTGGTGGCTCCTCTGAGGAAAGGGCAGAGCCTGGTGGGTTTCCTTCAACCTCAAGCCAACTCTTGCCCCCATACCAGTCCCCAGACCAGCGCGCAGTGGGCTGCTGGGCAGGGTGGGCTGGACCAGCTCCACTGTCCCATCAGCTGAGATTTATGCATGGAGCTACTTTGAGGACTACTCTCCTTCTTAGAAGACAGGGCAATACCTAACTCCTTTTAATTTCTGAGTTATACCGTACGAAACTGTCTATGGTCTTTGGTTTACAGTTAATTCTCCCAACTGTCTTTATTGTTGTTTATGAGAGAGAGGTAGAGAGAGACAGAAAAATAGAGATGTTCCTGTATGTGCCCTAACCAAGAAATCAAACCGAAAACCTCCGTGGTCCAGGAATATGCTCTAAGCAATGAAGCTATCTGGCCAGGGTTTAAATTTATTGATTTATTGAGAGACAGAGAGAAGAAATGAGAGAGAAGGGAGTAGGAAGAGAAACATTCATTTGTTGTTAAGCTCAGCCGTGGACTCATTGGTTATGCCCAGACTGGAAATCAAGTGCACAACCTTGGTATTTCCGGTGGATGTTTCTAACCACCTGAGCTAAATGGCAAAGGCTCTCTGCTGTTTCCTTCTTTTTTTATTTAGTGAGAGGAAGGGAGAAAGAGAGACCAACTTCCGTATGCAGGATCTACCCGGCTAGCCTACCAGGAGGCGATGTTCTGACAATCTGGGCCATTGCTCCGTTGCTTAGCAACCAAGCTCTTCTTGCCAGCAGAGGCAGAAAACATGGAGTCACCGACAGCACCCGGGGCCATCTCTCTCCAATAGAGCCATGGCTGCAGGAGGCGCATGGGGGTAGCACTTCACTTCTAATACAACAGCAAACCTTCAAAGAGTCACTATACGGTTATTGCCATGGGCAGCAAACTGAGGATACTGTCTTGACACACATACTGCAAAAACTAGCTGAGAACAGCTTTCTCATGGGCCACTTCATTTAAATATTCTATGAGACTCTGCCCTAGGAGTCACCCCATGACCCAGAACCTTCATAACCCTCCTCACTGTGACACACCACTCTTCCCCTCCCATGAACATTCACGGACTTTGTGGATGCCTCTCCTTTCCTCCCTCCCCACCTTTCTCTCTGCACCCTCTCTTTTCCCACAGGACCTGCACCCAGGGCAGCAGTAGGCACCATGCTTTAAGGTCTCCCTGCACTGGTCTCCCAGCTCCCTGTCCTGCAACTCCCCCACTCAGCCACGGTGGCCCCCACAGACTCCCCCAGGACCTACCCCAACTGAAACGCTTCCTCGCTCCTCTCCCCCCACAGGAACGCCCTGGACACTGCCCAGATTCACCACAAATTTTCTGCGACATGTCTACGATGCCGTCAGGAACCACAGCCCCACTCAAAGCAGTGGGAACGCATCCCCCATAGGCCTAAGACTGAAGACTCCCAAAAAGGGCGCCATTCCCTTCAATAAAAAGTGAACGACATACCTTAAGACTCCAGAGCTCCATAACAAAAGGTTATGAGCCCTCATTTACATGTAAATTTTTTTCAGAGTCTAGTACACTCTCATCCTTGTTCCCACAGAGCTATGTCATGCAACTCAGACTAAGAGCCAGTTCAAAGAACACCAACGGGCACTTCCTGCGACATGACAAATTTATGTCTTCATGTGCACACCGTGTTCCCTCACAGAAAGGGTGCTGGCAGACACTTCACATCCAAAGCCATGACACCTACTTTTTTTGTTTTTTTAATTTTTGTTTTTTGGGGTTTTTTATATTTTAGAGAGGATGGAGGGAAATAGAGAGAAAGAGAGGAAAGAGGAGCAGGAAGTATCAGCTCACATATATACCTTGACCACACAAGTGCAGGGCTTTGAACCCGCGACCTCAGTATTCCCAGGTCAATGATTGATCCACTGCACCAACACAGGTCAGCCATTGTTTTTTTTTGTTTTGTTTTGTTTTGTTTTAATAATATCTCTTTCCCAAGCAAGGATTTCCTCTTTTTAAACTCAAATTTCTCTGAGATGACAAATGCTGTTTCTTCCATCACAACAACCATGAGACCTGAATAAAGTTTCCTTTCACAGAAAGGACACGAGCAGGCTCTTTTCTGAACACTTCTTTCTAACATGGGGAGCAGATCCGCTCTGCCCTTTGCAAGCCCTGCCCCTCGCCATTTCCGCCCCTTGTTGTCCTTGCCCCTCCCAGTGCCCCGCTGCACATCACAGAAAGTCAGCTGTAAGAAAACCTTGGCTCCCACTCCAATCCCTATTCCCTCTCATTCACCTTGTGTCCCAGCACCTTGCTGCCCCATCCTGCCCAGCGCCTGCCCCATGCAATCTCCACTCTTCCCAGTGCCTCACTAACCCTCCCCATGCTATAATCACCCCTCGCCGTCTTCCCCACCTGTGTCATCCTTGCGCTGTCCTGCCCCACTGCTTCCGCTCTTCCTTGTCCGCCACACCCCGTGTCATTTTGTGCCCCTGCCCTGTGCCCTCCCAGTACCATCCAAGGCCCAGTAGCTGTCATGGTGGCTGCGGAAGCCCCTGCTTGGGCTCTGTGGGTGGTCAAGGTGGGGTCTAATAGGCAGAAAGGACCCAGCACCTCAGCGGTTATGTGACAGATAAGATGGCCAGTTATACCTGTTGAGCCACGTGCCCCTCTTGGGCTTGAGAAGGGTGTGTTGCTGTCTGTCTTGTTGCCCCCTCAGTGTGCGTTTCTGTGAGTGTGTGTGTATCTGTGTGTGTGTATCAGTTTTTGTGTTTGTGCGCATGCACTGCTCCTCTGTTGGGTGCTGCTTGTCTTTTTGCCCACTTCCAGGTTGTCTTGGCCCCTAGGCATCCCTGAGGCCGTGCTTGTGAAATCTAGTTCACGTCATTGTTTCCTGAACCTTGGAGAAAACTGAACCTCTGTTCTCCACCTTCCAGTCGAGTTGGTGCAGGTTCCAGCGGCGCTGGATGCAAAAAACGAAGGTCCCAGCTCTGGGAAGGCAAAACCGGGGAGACCTGTTTGTTTGTGAGCTCCTCAGTTCATTAGGAGGAGGATTGCTTTTGTCATCTGTGAAAACGCTGCCATTCAGCCTACCATGTGCAGGACCCTGCACTGAGTGCTGGAGATACAAAACCCCCACACTCTTAAGTGACTGACAGTTTAAATGGGGAAAATTTACAGAATAGAAGAATATCTAAACAAGGCATTTTGATGGGGTACAGCCGGTCCTATGGACATATGAAAGATTTCAGAGTGGCAGAGCTTAAAATGGGCTTTGAGTGATGTATGGGAGTTCACCAAGTAAAAGTGAGGGGCTCCTGCAAAGGTTGCCAAGATTTTGTGGTTATACTGATTGGAACTTCATGCCCTAGCGGGTGCTGAGTACACAAAAAATTGAGTTGTGATGGTGATTGTGACAACCAGCAGATTGAAACTATTTTAACACACAATGTAACAAAGACAATGTTTTCAAGACTAGGCAAGATGACTATTTTATTCAACTTAAAGGAACAAAAACAGAAAGTCAAGCAAAATGGGCAGACTGAATAATATACTCTAAATGAAGGAACAGAATGAGAATTGGTGCTTCTCATCTCTCTCTCTGTCTGTCCCTATCTGTCCCTTTCCCTGTCACAAAAAAACAAGAGTAGAGAAAAAAAAAGAAAACAAAAAAGAAGGATAGTATCATTTCTGCTAAAGTTAAAGAGTTTTTCTTGATCTAGAGCCATCGAAGAGCACCCAGCAAAGACCTGCTGAAAACTAGTCATTCCAAGAGACACATGGGCAAGGTTGAGCCCTCTATGCTCAAACTGTCATTTTCCACTCACCAATCATATGCCCCTCATTTCCTCTGAGAAGTCCCAAAAGAATGTAATAGAGGCCACGTGTTCTTCTCATTATTTTCCATGGTGGCAATAGAGTAGTTGTATTTCTTATCTCTAAAAACTTGAGGAAAGGGGACATCTCTTTTACTATAACAGTAGCAGAAACTATGAATGACAGATAGTACTTGTTTATCATCTGGTTTAGACTCCAATCTTTGTAAACTCATGATAAAGAGATATAACTACACACATACATATAGACACATATGTATATGTATATTATTGTGTAATATGGAAAGAAAACTTTTCTCAGTTAATACAAAAATGTACCTGTTGGAGATTAACATTTTTTTTAAAGAACACTCTGATGGAGTCTCTTGTAAATTGACATACATGACCTGTGATCAATGTAACAAGTTATGACTTATGTGTTTTCTTCCACACTCTTTTTTTCTCAGCTCATTTTTAGCATTTTCCCTTTGTATAGCCAACTATGCCACCCACAGACAATTTTCTTGTAATGCACATTCCTTGTACCTCAAGGCTGTACCTGCTTCTTATAACATGCAAAAGCCTAGAGCAAACAGAAATGGCTCAAGTTGTGCTTTCAGAACAAATGGGGTAGGGGAATCAAACAATTTTTATCAGTTTTTAACACTGGATCAGTCACATATCCAGAAGTAATAATACTCAAAATCTGCTCAAAACAAAATATCGTAGTGGAAAAATGTCAACCATATTCTTTATGTACGAAGCACCAGGTCATGGCCTTCTCATCCTTGATTCCACCATCAAAAAAAAGAATCACTGTGTCCATTAGTGAATGCGGTGGCCCCAAATTTTATTGATTAAAAAGGCTTTTGATATTAACTGTAGTTTCCTGGTCAAACAAAGTAACCACCCACCTCGTCCACGGGTGGCATTCTCAAAAGAAAAAGAAAAAGCATTTAAATTGTGCATAGAATGCTGCCTTAGAACACATTCAGAAGTAGCCTGTACATGGTCAACTCTCCAAAATCTGAGGCGGACAGAATGATACCAAACCATCCAGAGCAGAGAACGCTCAGATTCACAAAAACTAGGCTTGGCATTTGCTCACACAAACCTCTTGTAGAGATGAAGAAAGATAAAGTAATGCTGACTTATACAAAGCTTTAACATATTCGTAAAATAACACATCCTCTCATTCTCATCTTCTCTTTAAATTAAACTTTTTAAAAAAATTAAAAAAAAATTAGGAGAATATAATGGGATATCTGTGCATTCACAAACTTGAGAATAAAAAAAATTATAAATACCTATGAAGCCTTTCTCAAATGTATTCTCTTCTTTTCCTACCCCATGGCAAATCACTATCCCGAACTTCTCAGTTCCTTTTTCTCATGCATGACACTCTTTACCACATAGCTATAATCCATAAACAATACATAGTATTGATGGTTTTAATTACATAAATATAATAGCACTGTACTGTGAATGTCACACCTGTAGCTTGCATTCTTTTCCCTCAACATGATGTATTCCAGATTTAGTAGGCAATGAGTATTAAGATTTCTCAGCAGAGGACTGACAAGGCTTTTTTCCTGTTTTGTCTTAGACCACTGTCACCTTGGGAACACTCAGGTAAATGAATAATAACTGAAATCACTTTAATCCACACTAAGTCACTTTAAGTCACTTTAAACCCCACTAAGGTTGTTACTGTGTTCAAGTAAATATATACGTGTCAATATTCTTCAAACAATTAGAAAGCAGATTGTCTCCCTTTTTATATATTTTGTACACCATTTATTCTTTCATAAATATTTGCACACCATCCCACATCACTTTATCCTTTCTAACTGTAGGATAGAGAAATATATAGACACCAAATATCTTGCAGTAGGAAGGAATTATACACGATGAATTAATTATGTTTGATCCTAGAAAAATAACAGTCATCTTTGAAGACTTATGTTAGAATGAATAGAAAAGACTGAGTGCCTGAATTCTTCCAAATAAGTCCCACTACATTACATCATAGGGTCTGTCCCCATGAAGTGTCAGCCCCAAGAAGGCAGGAGTGGGTAAAAATAGGTTTAATTACCAGTCATCATTACTTAAAATCTTCCAAAAGTTTTTATCTTGACATTTTTATACCTGAGGCTAAATGTATCATCAGCATGCTTTAATCTTGTAAGTTAGGGGCCTGTACCACTGTGCTGACAGAGTGCCAGGCAGTTCCTAGGGCTATTCTGTCATACCTACACATCAAGAATCTTCATTGAATCACAAATACTGCTTTGTTTTGGCCATGAAAGGGAAAAAACTAATGTGTCAAAAGCCAGTATATTACTTTACAATAAGAAATATAACTGCTTAGGAGAAAGATTATGCCAGTTGCCAAGCTTGGCATCTTCTATGACACAGAGTTCTAAAGTCTCATTGATTACATTTCATTCTCAAATCACAAAAGTCTTTGCATATTTGCAGAATTGCAAGTGTTCTTGTCATTGTCAGTTAGAAGAAATGTCCTGCTTGACCTTGACCAAGCTTACCTTTCCCAGAGGGCCATTTTACACTTAAGAGGCTGCTAAGTAAAATTATGAATATCCACTTTCAATCCCCACTGAGTCCTTGCTGGTCTTTCCATTAGTTCTCATTCTTAAAAACTGATCTGGCAAAGCCTTGATCCCTAAAGCATAACTTATGAGGATACTGAACAGTATGTGTACAATCAATGAATTGAGATTAGTGCCAAAAAATCTAAGGGGGCTCTTTCTATATGAAAATTTGTACTTATAGGCATCTGAAAATTAATAAAAAGTTTGTTTCCAGTAAAAGAGGCAAATCTCTTCAAGAAAGTTATTATACAGTAGTTCATCATCAAATGTGTTAATTCTAAAAAGTATATATCAACTCAAACTGGTGAAAATATACACAATTAATTATACTAATGACACACATACTATAAAAAGGGATATTCAAGTGACATAAATCTTCTGTGACATTTTTACTAATATTCATCCATATCAGAATGTATGAGTTGGAAAAACAGTAAAGGATTTTTAGGCAAATCATACAATGGTGTTCAAATTGACTTTTTAAGGCTAAAATAATCAAACTATTACTGCACAATTCATCAGGACATTAGAACATATGATCAAGCAAGTAAGTTATTTTTTGTGACAGAGAGAGAGAATGAAAGAGAGAGAGGGACAGATAGAGACAAACAGGCAGAAAAAGTGATAGATGACAAATATTAGTTCTTCACTGATTACTTTCTCATATGTGTAGATAGGGAGGCTACAGTGGAGTGAGTGACCTCTTCCTCAAGCCAGTGATCTTGGGTTCAAGACAGCAATGATGGGGTCATGTCTATGATCCCACACTCAGGCCAGAGACCCCATAATGGTACAAATTTTCTGCTATAACATAAATAAGATCTGAGGATCTAAAGTATAACGTGGCAGCCTGACCAGTGATGTTAAAGTAGATAAAGCATCAACCAGAAATACTGAGGTGCCTGGTTGGAAATCTTGTGGTTATTAGCTCAAGCATGATATCAACAATATGATCTCAAGGTTGCTGGCTTGAGCCCAACGTTGCTGTCTCAACATAAACAACCCAGTCAAGGCACATAAGAGAAGCAAACAATGAACAACTATAGTGACTGGACACCTTTTTCTTTTAGGCATGACACTTTCCACCATTTCACATGAAAGGGTGAGGCATGCAATCACTAAAGCTTCTATTTCTGAATGTTGGAAAAGGGTCTTGTCACATCAGGACTTGAGAAATGTATGATTATCACATCTTTGGTTCTTAGGATAGAGAAGATTGTCCCTATAGTAATCAAAAACCTCTATGAAAAAAAAAGAAATAAGTAACATAATTTATAGAAACATAGAATCTTTGCTTTAAAGGCAGATAAAAATTTATAATATCTTATCTGGTGCTACACAGTATAGAAAAAGTTTGTTTTTTTAACAAAGTAATATAGAAACAAATTTGCATCAATATCAACAATTTTTACTTTAAGACAAAACTAATTCCCTTTTCGCTCAAAAACTTATACCAGTATATTATACATTTTAATTCAAATAGAACATATCTTTTTTTCATTTTATACAGAGTTCATTTTGTTATTGAGTTTTCTATAGCTTTATTGATATATAATAGAATTCTAATCTTTTAAGAAAATTTTAATTCTGGTAAAAACCAAAATTAAGTAATTATATATGTTATGCCAGTATTCTTTACATTAATATTCATGAACAAAATCAATTTTGTTGTTGATTGAGCTGTATTTACTGATAGCACAATTATTTTTAATATTTTTCACAAGACATATTTACTAGTTGTAATTTATATGCTTAGTTTCTTGGTAATATAAAGCGAAGCAGAAATAAACTTATAATTCTAATCCTCATGCAAACTCCCACTGCCCTACACCACAAAAAATATCTTTTAAAAAACCCACAATGTTACCTACCAAAACATTCCTCTGCTGGTCCACTGTATATAGACTCTTTATGTCTTACCTTTTTCTCTCAGTTCCATGGCAATGCCTCCCAAGTAGCTGCTGGAGCAATTTAAATTGCCTCAGCATGACTAGAAGAAGCAGACATTATCTCAGGTGAATTTTCAGATAAGGTAAAACTTATCCTAAATATGCACCATAATAAAAATATGCAAGTGCCATTTGGGCCAGAGAGGCAGCTCACGTAGCCTATGCCTGCTTAAGGGGCAGATTAGCCTATACCTCACTCTGTTTAGTGGCTGACTCCTTCTACCAGTTCCTGCTTAAATCCATTAAATCGGTGAAACATCAAGCTGAACAGAAGCAATATATACCATGATTTCTAAAAAGGTCGAAGATGACGTCAGAGTAATGGTGGGGTAGGAAGCGATATCGATAAATCTCCCCCAAAACTCAACAAGATCTTCAACCAGAAACAGGAAAACCTATACTTGGAGCCTCCAGATGCTTCGCAATATACCCGAAGGTATGGTCGAGTGAAAAATTGGCTAAATATATAACCAAACCCAGAAGGAAATAGGGAGTAACAAATGCTCCGCCTTCCTCACTAACGTAAACAGGGTGGCTTTCTCTGGTAACTGTGAATATAGAAACTGAGGCGGGCAAAGGGGGTGAATAGATCCAGGCCACAGCACAAACGGCCGAACCAGGCTGTGGCACGGAGATCCAAGCCGAGGAAAAACTGATCCTGTGGCAACCCGGGAAATACAAGCTAACACTCGTGCCAAACCCAAACAAAGAAAGACAAGCGGGGCGGCCATTTTACCCGATCTCCTGGTTGGTGCGCAGTTAGTGGACGAGAGATTTCTTCCTAAGCCCCGGGAGTGGGTGCCCGTGTTATTCTACAGAAAGGCAGAGTAAGAGGCCTTTCTGTGGGCCAAAAGCAGAATCTCTGGGCAGCCCCAATGCCCTGGGAAAGCCGCCGATGGGAGGGAGCAAGAACTAATTCCAATGGAGGAAATTTTCCATGCTGGTGTGGGTTTCACTCAGAGGGAAACGCGGCCGGCCTCATATCCTGGTCTGCGCGCGCAGATAGGGAGTGAGAGATTCCTCCGAGTGACTCGGCAGTGCGTGCCCGTGTTATCGCACAGAGGGGCAGAGTCAGGGGCCTTTGTGTGGGCCAAAGCGGAATATCGGGTTGCCCCAGTGCCTTGTAAAAGCCACCTGCAGGGACGGAGCGAGAGTCAATTCCAATGCTGCAACTTTTCCATGAGGTTGGGGGTTTCACTCAGAGCGTGAGACTGCTGGCTGGATATCCTGGTCTGCGCGCGCAGACAGTGAGTGAGAGTTTCCTCCAAGTGCCCCGGAAGTGGGTGCCTGCCTGTGTTACCGGAGAGAGTGGCAGAGCCAGAGATCTTTGAGTGGGCGGAAACCCCGCCTGATTATCTAGCAGCTCTGACTGACTGAGCCTTACCCAGAGCCCTGTGCTGAGTGGAAATAGAGTGGGGAGTTGCCAGCTCTTTGAGTCTCTTACTATCCAGGCAGAGGCAGCAGCAACACCATAGCTGGATTATCAGGCTACTAATTGAGGAAGGAAAGACTAGGAGAAAGGCTCCAGGAACACGGACTCTCTCACTGTCGGAGCCTATAAATGCTAATGAGCCTCGACTGCCAACGAGACTAAAGCACAATACATGACATTGCCATAGAGACTTATCAACTGCAAAACTCTTCCTGAGCGTGCCAAAGGGGCAGAACCCGGAGTACAGAGTCACCGACCAGGAAGAGGGAGAGAAAAGAAAAAGCAAGAAGATAACCTCTCAAAATCAAGGATAATCGGCAGACTTTATAACCTATCCCATTATATTATATTTGTTCGTTTGTTTCTCTTATCTTCATTCTTGATACTTTTTTTCCTCCTCCAATTTGGCCAATTAACTCTCTGCTGGTCTTACTCTCTCCTCTCCTTGAACTACACTACCCATAAGTGTTACATCTCCCATTATCTTTTCTCTCCTCTTCCTTTTTCTCTATGAGGGTTGCACTCCAAAACCCTTAACTCTCTCTCTCTCTCTCCTTTCTTTTTTCTTCTTTTAGTGGTTCCCTCTTTTTTTCTCTCTCTCTCTTTCTTTTCTCCCTCTGTATTAGTTTCTTCCTTTCTCCTTTACATCTCCTCTCATTCAAACCTCAATAACAAACAAATTATCTTATCTGGGACTCAAACTTATGTTGGTGGCATTTTGGGGGGTGTTTACTTCACCTTTTTAACTCAATAGCAGTGCTCCCATCCCTGGCTCTGAATTTTATCTAGTTCTTGTTCCACTAAATACAATAGTAATTTTTTAATTTTTCCCCCCATTTTTCTGTTTTCCTCTTATTCCTCTCATCATAACTCTTAGACAACCAACACCAAAAGGCAAATCATTTTATTCTTGACCCAAATTTTTTCCTTATTTGCTTTTTGTGGGTCCATACACCCTTTTTTTTCCTTTTTTTTCTTTTTTTGTTGCCCCTTTATTACTTTTCCCCAATTCAAGCCCTCCATCACAGGCATTCTTTGTTATAATTCATAGTTCACCACAAGATTTTCTCAAGAAAGAGGAAAGAGGAGAGGAGAAGAAAAAAAGGAGGGGGGGAATAATTTCCTTTTTTTTTCATTTTTATTTTATTTTATTTTTCTTTATTTCATTATTAATTTTTTTTAAAAAACCAACTCTTTTCGATTTTTTATTCTTTTATTTTTTTAACTTTTTATTCTTTATTAAATCTCATTAATACTATCAACAAAACCACCCGCAGATGCCATTAAGAAAGAAAAAATCAAATATCATGGATACAAAAGAAAGAGAGGTAACACAGCTAGATGAGAAAAAATCAATGGAGAAAAAATTTAATATATTGGAAACCTTGGAGCTAAATGACAGAGAATTCAAGATAGAAATCCTAAAAATCCTCCGACATATACAAGAACATACAGAAAGGCAATTTAGGGAGCTCAGAAAACAACTCAATGAACACAAAGAATATATGTCCAAGGAAATTGAAACTATAAAATCAAATCAAACAGAGATGAAAAACTCAATTCACGAGCTGAAAAACGAAGTAACAAAATTAGCTAATAGAACAGGTCAGATAGAAGAGAGGATTAGTGAAATAGAAGACAAGCAACTTGAGGCACAACAGAGAGAAGAAAGAGACTCAAAAATTAAAAAAAATGAGATAGCCCTACAAGAATTATCTAACTCCATCAAAAAGAATAACATAAGAATAATAGGTATATCAGAGGGAGAAGAGAGAGAAAATGGAATGGAGAACATACTCAAACAAATAATAGATGAGAACTTCCCAAGCCTGTGGAAAGAACTAAAGCCTCAAGTTCAAGAAGCAAACAGAACTCCGAGTTTTCTTAACCCCAACAAACCTACTCCAAGGCATATCATAATGAAATTGACACAAACCAACAACAAAGAAAAAATTCTCATGGCAGCCAGGGAAAAGAAGAATACAACATATAAAGGAAGGCCCATTAGATTATCATCAGATTTCTCAGCAGAAACTCTGCAAGCTAGAAGAGAGTGGACCCCAATATTTAAAGTCCTGAAAGAGAGGAACTTTCAGCCATGAATACTATACCCATCAAAGCTATCCTTCAAATATGAAGGAGAAATAAAAACATTCACAGATACAGAAAAGATGAGGGAATTTATCATCAGAAAACCCCCACTCCAGGAATTACTAAAGGGGGTTCTCCAATCAGATACAAAGAACAAAAAAAAAACAGAGCCACAAGTAAAAGCTCCAAGAAGAACACAATAAAACCAAATTTAAACTGTGACAACAACAAAAAGAAAGGGGGGGAGAATATGGAGATAAACAGTAGCAAAGGACAATGGAGTGCAAAATTACTCACAAAATAGTTCACTACAATGAACAGGGTAGGGACACTTTTCATTACTCAAAGGTAACCACCATTGAAAAAACCACCAGAGAAGCACAGGAGATAAAAGAGATAGCAACAGAGGAAAGATGTATGGACTACAACCAAATAAAAACAAAAGATAGAAAAACGAAAGAGAAGGATCAAACAAGACACAAAACTAACAGAAAGCAAGATATAAAATGGCAATAGGGAACTCACAAGTGTCAATAATTACACTAAATGTAAACGGATTAAACTCACCAATAAAAAGGCACAGAGTAGCAGAATGGATTAAAAAAGAAAATCCAACTGTATGCTGCCTAAAAGAAACTCATCTAAGTAACAAGGATAAAAACAAATTCAAAGTGAAAGGCTGGAAAACAATACTCCAAGCAAATAACATCCAAAAAAAAGCAGATGTAGCAATACTCATCTCAGATAATCCTGACTACAAGACAGGAAAAGTACTCAGAGACAAAAATGGCCATTTCATAATGGCTAAGGGGACACTGAATCAAGAAGACATAACAATTCTTAATATATATGCACCAAACCAAGGAGCACCAAAATATATAAGACAGCTACTTATTGATCTTAAAGCAAAAACTGACAAAAACACAATCATACTTGAAGACCTGAATACACCGCTGACAGCTCTAGATCGGTCATCCAAACAGAGAATCAACAAAGACATAGTGGCCTTAATCAAAACACTAGAGCACCTGGATATGATAGACATCTACAGGACATTTCATCCCAAAGTGACTGAGTATACATTTTTCTCCAGTGTACATGGATCATTCTCAAGAATTGACCATATGTTGGGCCACAAAAACAACATCAGCAAATTCAGAAAAATTGAAGTTGTACCAAGCATATTTTCTGATCATAAAGCCTTGAAACTAGAATTCAACTGCAAAAAAGAGGAAAAAAATCCCACAAAAATGTGGAAACTAAACAAACATACTTTTAAAAAATGAATGGGTCAAAGAAAAAATAAGTGCAGAGATCAAAAGATATATACAGACTAATGAAAATGACAATACGTCATATCAGAATCTATGGGATGCAGCAAAAGCAGTGATAAGAGGGAAGTTCATATCACTTCAGGCATATATGAACAAACAAGAGAGAGCCCAAGTGAACCACTTAACTTCACACCTTAAGGAACTAGAAAAAGAAGAAAAAAGAGAACACAAAACCAGCTGAAGAAAGGAGATAATAAAAATCAGAGCAGAAATAAATGAATTAGAGAACAGAAAAACTATAGAAAAAATTAATAGAACAAGGAGCTGGTTCTTTGAAAAGATCAACAAAATTGACAAACCCTTGGCAAGACTTACCAAGGAAAAAAGAGAAAGAACTCATATAAACAAAATCCAAAATGAAAGAGGAGAAATCACCACGGACACCGTAGATATACAAAGAATTATTTTAGAATACTATGAAAAACTGTATGCCACTAAATTCAACAACCTAGAAGAAATGGATAAATTCCTAGAACAATACAACCTTCCTAGACTGAGTCAAGAAGAAGCAGAAAGCCTAAAAGACCTATCAGTAGAGAAGAAATAGAAAAAACCATTAAAAACCTCCCCAAAAATAAAAGTCCAGGCCCTGACGGTTATACAAGCGAATTTTATCAAACATTCAAAGAAGACTTGGTTCCTATTCTACTCAAAGTCTTCCAAAAAATTGAAGAAGAAGCAATACTTCCAAACACATTTTATGAGGCCAACATAACCCTCATACCAAAACCAGGCAAGGATGGCACAAAAAAAGAAAACTACAGACCAATATCTCTAATGAATACAGATGCTAAAATACTAAGCAAAATACTAGCAAATCGAATACAACAACATATTAAAAAAATAATATATCATGATCAAGTGGGATTCATCCCAGAATCTCAAGGATGGTTCAACATACGTAAAACAGTTAACGTAATACACCATATCAACAAAACAAAGAACAAAAACCACATGATCTTATCAATAGACGCAGAAAAGTCTTTCGATAAAATACAACACAATTTTATGTTTAAGACTCTCAACAAAATGGGTATAGAAGGAAAATATCTCAACATGATAAAGGCCATATATGATAAACCATCAGCTAACATCATATTAAATGGCACTAAACTGAAGGCTTTCACCCTTAAATCAGGAACAAGGCAGGGTTGTCCACTCTCCCCACTCTTATTTAATGTGGTACTAGAGGTTCTAGCCAGAGCAATCAGACAAGACAAAGAAATAAAAGGCATCCATATAGGAAAAGAAGAAGTAAAGGTATCACTTTTTGCAGACGATATGATCCTATACATCGAAAACCCCAAAGAATCCACAAAAAGACTACTAGAATCAATAAGCCAATACAGTAAGGTCGCAGGATACAAAATTAACATAGAGAAGTGAATAGCCTTTCTATATGCCAACAATGAAACAATTGAGAATGAACTCAAAAGAATAATCCCCTTCACGATTGCAACAAAAAAAAATAAAATACTTAGGAATAAACATAACAAAGAATGTAAAGGACTTATATAATGAAAACTATAAACCATTGTTAAGGGAAATCAAATAAGATATAATGAGATGGAAGAATATACCTTGTTCTTGGCTAGGAAGAATAAATATAATCAAGATGGCTATATCACTCAAAGCAATATAGAAATTTAATGCAATTCCCATCAAACTTCCAATGACATTTTTTAAAGAAATAGAGCAAAAAATCATCAGATTTATATGGAACTATAAAAAACCCCGAATAGCCAAAGAAATCCTAAAGAAAAAGAATGAAGCTGGGGGCATTACAATACCTGACTTCAAACTCTATTATAGGGCCACAACAATCAAAACAGCATGGTATTGGCAGAAAAATAGACACTCAGACCAATGGAACAGAATAGAAAGTCCAGAAATAAAACCACATATATATAGTCAAATTATTTTTGATAAAGGGGCCAACAACACACAATGGAGAAAAGAAAGCCTCTTCAATAAATGGTGCTGGGAAAACTGGAAAGCCACATGCAAAAGAATGAAACTGGACTACAGTCTCTCCCCCTGTACAAAAATTAACTCAAAATGGATCAAAGATCTAAACATAAGACCTGAAACATTTAAGTACATAGAAGAAGACATAGGTACTCAACTCATGGACCTGGGTTTTAAGGAGCATTTTATGAATTTGACTCCACAGGCAAGAGAAGTGAAGGCAAAAATTTATGAATGGGACTACATCAGACTAAGAAGTTTTTGCTCAGCAAGAGAAACTGATAGCAAAATAAACAGAAAGCCAAGTAATTGGGAAATGATATTTTCAAACAACAGCTCAGATAAGGGCCTAATATCCAAAATATACAAAGAACTCATAAAACTCAACAACAAACAAACAAACAATCCAATATAAAAAATGGGAAGAGGATATGAACAGACACTTCTCCCAGGAAGAAATACAAATGGCCAACAGATATATGAAAAGATGCTCATCTTCTTTAGCTATTAGAGAAATGCAAATCAAAACGGCAATGAGATACCACCTCACTCCTGTTTGATTAGCTATTATTAGCAAGACAGGTAATAGCAAATGTTGGAGAGGCTGTGGAGAAAAAGGAACCCTCATACACTGTTGGTGGGAATGTAAAGTAGTACAACCATTATGGAAGAAAGTATGGTGGTTCCTCAAAAACTGAAAATAGAACTACCTTATGACCCAGCAATCCCTCTACTGGGTATATATTCCAAAAACTCAGAAACATTGATACGTAAAGACACATGCAGCCCCATGTTTATTGCAGCATTGTTCACAGTGGCCAGGACATGGAAACAACCAAAAAGCCCGTCAACAGATGACTGGATAAAGAAGATGTGGCACATATACACTATGGAATACTACTCAGCCATAAGAAATGATGACATCGGAACATTTACAGCAAAATGGTGGGATCTTGATAACATGATACGAAGCAAAATAAGTAAATCGGAAAAAAACAGGAACTGCATTATTCCATACGTAGGTGGGACATAAAATTGAAACTAAGAGACATTGATAAGAGTGTGGTGGTTACGATGGGGAGGGGGGAATGGGAGAGGGAAAGGGGGAGGGGGAGGGTCACAAAGAAAACAAGATAGAAGGTGACAGAGGACAATCTGACTTTGGGTGATGGGTATGCAACATAATTGAATGACAAGATAACCTGGACTTGTTATCTTTGAATATATGTATCCTGATTTTAGATGTCACCCCATTAAAAAAATAAAATTAAAAATATCAAAACACAATTGGTAACTATAAACCTTAGAAAATGAAGTGATAGAGTATTCAAATAACACCCCACTATTAATGAGCATAAAAAATACTACATGTAAAAAATCAGTAGAGAAATGCAAATTAAAACTACTATGAGACATTACTTCACACCAGTCAGAAGGGCTTTCACTAAATAAACAATGAACAACCAAAGATGATGAAAATATGGAGGAAGGAAACAGTTCTCTAGCATTGCCTGCCTTCACACAGTTTTTCATTTTCTGCTCTCCTTACTGAACTTTAACAATTCCACTTTAGCATATATGGCTGCTACAAAGAAAGACTCTAAACACATTGATGCACTGCTAAAATCTGGATGACCTCCTTGCTCCTACCACAGTTATGTAACATAAGTTTTTCTACCTTGACTTTCTTTTATTTTTGTATAAGCCAGAAAAACAAGAGAGATAATTTAGTAAGTTTTTTAGGGTAAATCTAGTTGAACTCTCAGCCAAATCAGTCCTTCATCAGCAAATGACCATTTTCTGATGCCACTACCACCTTATTAGAGTTGGAAGCCCTAGTAGTTATAATCGTTAGCAGCTGATGCTGCTTAAATTTGCTCACAATTCCTTCCACCAAGGGAAAAAAACACACAAATTTCTTCCACTATGCAGCACACTTTCCTGTTGCCCATCCAACATCGCTCCTTAAAATTTCTCACTGCCCATGAATCATTCTGTATTCTGTCCTCAAATCTCACAAATTCTCCTTTCTTTAAATAACTTTTTTATTTTATGTAAAGTCTGTTTTACATATTCCCCATTTATTTCTCAATGACCATGCCAGAACCATTTATTCTTTTTACCCTGGTCTCTCCATTACCAACCTGTCATGAACAAAGCCTCATTCCCATTTCTGCTTTTATAACATCCTTTACCTGGCCCAGTCTCCGCATTTGTTTTTAATTTTTTCCATGCCCTGCTCTGCACAATCTCACAGTTGCTACTACCCATGACAGTCCTCATACATACTGCTCCTTTACCTGGCTGAGTTTCAATCACTTCCCAGTCTTGAGAATCTCTGGGTGGAATTTGCCACCACAATCCTTTTACTTTTTTTCTCAAATCTCTTGTGGCACTCAAGCCATTTCACAGAAACTCCCTTCTCACTACTGCTGTCTCACTGCTTCCATCTTGAAAGAGTTCATCCACATCAGCTGCAGACAATCCATTTATCTGTGCCTTCAGCACATAATAGGGTTGAAAAAAATAAAATAAAGGGCAGTTCTAATTGAAAAGAAGATGCATTATAGAATAAATACTGTAAGAAAAGAAAATACAAAAAAATTATTAGAATCCTATATCTTCCTCTCGAACAAACTGTTCCTCTGTATTTGAATAACTACTCATGACTAATATAAAACATGGAGTTCCCTAAAACCTAAGCATGCAATGAAATGCAAAGTGAAAAATGGGAAAAGACACATTGTTAATTTAAAAGCAGTTTGACAGTTTCTGGTTATATGTACTAGCTTTTAGTTTCAAAGTGTACATTAGATAGCAGTATATGAAGACATTTTTTTTGTATTTTTCTGAAGCTGGAAACGGGGAGAGACAGTCAGACAGACTCCTGCATGCGCCTGCTCAGGATCCACCTGGCACGCCCACCAGGGGGCGATGCTCTGCTTCTCCGGGGCGTCGCTCTGTCATGACCAGAGCCACTCTAGTGCCTGGGGCAGAGGCCAAGGAGCCATCCCCAGCACCCAGGCCATCTTTGCTCCAATGAAGCCTCGCTGCGGGAGGGGAAGAGAGAGACAGAGAGGAAGGAGAGAGGGAGGGGTGGAGAAGCAGATGGGCGCTTCTCCTGTATGCCCTGGCTGGAAATCAAACCCGGGACCCCTGCACGCCAGGCCGATGCTCTACCACTGAGCCAGCCAGCCAGGGCCGAGGAAGACATTTTTTTGGTGACATTTACCTAGCTGTTATTTTCAGAACATCCATGAGATGGCAGCAGAAAAGTTCGTTTGTTTTTTTCTAGAAATGCCCATGGCCGTCTTAATCCAAATATGTACAATACACAGCAGCAATCTTCCTGGGCGAATGGCTCACTTGGCTGGAGCATTGTCTTGCAATGAAGAGGTGGCTGGTTCAGTTTTGGCTGGGGCACATACAGAAACAGATCGATGCTTCTCTCTCCTCCTTATTTCCCTTCCTCTCTCTGGATTCAATAAAAATAAAAAATTAAAAAATAGAAAATAATAAAAACAAACAAAAAAAGAAAATAGGGAATATTTTTCCTGCCGACAGCATTCACTGATAATGCAGACGTGCTATTTACTCCTATTTTAAGACCCTTACATGCCTCACCTCACTTAATGTTTCCATTTGCCAAATGAGACAGGGACAATTGCTATCTGCATTTCACAGGTATTTGAACTAAGGATGATTCTAACCTAATTCAAAACCCAGAAATTATAGTCCAAGATGGGCCAGGAGAGTGTAAACACACAGCATCCTGGACACATACAACCATCAAAGTAGTCCTTGCAATTTTTGCATACTGCTTTTTTTTAAAAAACAAAACAAAACAAAACACCTACACATAAGCTAATGGTCCAGCTTGTCAAGCACTCAACCATTGTGGAGTTGGGGTGGAAATTGGGCAGGAAATTGAATAATTAAGACAAGATAGGAGGGGAACGAGGAGGTGGCCTGGCCCTTACCAGGTGCTGAACCAACTACAGATCCCTTAAGAGTGCCCTCCCGACTTCTACACTCTCCCTGTCTGGTGGCATTTTAAAATCTGTTCTTCAGTCCAGAGCACTGGTCTGCTTCTACCCATGTGTCCTTCCTTTGATGCTTTACCTGACAGAAGCTTCCTAGAGGCTCAGAATTAACTCAAGAGCTGACTTCTGGCTCCAACATCTACAAGCAAAGAAATGAAAACTCAGTCTCATCCTCTGTCAAATGGGGAGAACCACTCCCGCTCAGGTGGCTGTGCAGATTCAGGAAAGCAGTGCTCGTTAGCTCCTGCCAACCATGTGACAAGCACTTTCCCTCTGTGCTATTTTGACCCATATCTCATAGAACATTCCTATCAGTTTTCTCCTCTCTGCAGCCACCACCACATAGCATGTGGGACCTTGGAACTCAGGACGGCCCTCTTACACTCTGTCTTTGCCATTCCCAGCTGATGTTCAGGCCAATAATATAATTCTCTGGCCAAGAACTTGGAAGCCCAGGCTTAGCTGAGGACACCCCCCAAATTCTGGCACTGTCACAACCTCTTCATTTCTTAGAAACCACAGTCTGAGAAGGGACACTGAGGGTGCACCTGAAAGGGAGTGTCATATGGAGGAAAACAGCAGAAGGACTCAGTTCCCATTATGTTCACCATTACTATGACTTGCTCTTGATGTTCTCTAGAAGCAAAGTAGTTATGGCACAGAGGGGTCCGACCCACAGACGCTGGGCTGTTTTCTCTGAACTCCTTCCTTGCATCTTATTTGAGATTCTCAAGATGTAGCAGTAATTCATATGGCCTTACTGGGGTGCCTGTAGTGATTAGTTTTTTAAACTTATACATTTTTTAAAATTAATTTATTTTAAGAGTTTTTATTTATTAAGTTTAAAAAGATAAGTCAGAGAATGATGGTGAGGAACAGGAAGCATCTATTGGTAATTGCTTCTCCTATGTTTCTTGGCCATCAAACTGCGAACATCATAGGCTTCATAGTCACTTGATGGAAAATTTTTCATTGCTCCACTGTCCCAGAGTAGGGACTTACCTGTCCTCATGAATCCCTCTGGTTCCCTTGGGCTGAAAACCAAGAGCAGTCTTGAAGGCTTATTTCCTCCTCATGACTCATGTGCAGGTGCCATTTTTTGTTGTGTTTTGGGTTTCATGTAAAGGAACCACAAAGGAATGAGGCAGCAATAATACTGCAAGTCGAGAACCCCAATCTTTCCAGGATTGAGGAGCCTCGGAAAAATCAGCTATCCAATTGATTAAGCAGAAACATAACATCATGCATGAGAAACTAACAAGCAGAATTTAGTGTCCAATTTTATTATTTAGTTTTAATAAACTAATTAGATTTCTCTTGCCCTTTCTGAGACATAACATCAAATCATCTGCTCTCTGTATCCTGACTTGTAGAAAGCTCAAGCAGGGCCAAGCCTCATGCACTTGAGGCCTTCCCTGGAAGCGCGACTGCCTTTAGTCATGTATTTTTGGTCTCACATTTTACTTCCTCAGGATGGGAATGCAAATTCACCTGGCGCTTTGGCTTTTCTGCAACAAATAACAGCCTGCTCATAGCAGGCTACATGGGAAAACCGAGCTTCCTCAGAGCCCATCCACATTTTCCTTGCTCTCTATCATACCTCACCATTAGGAAAGTTGATGGGGAGATTTCACATTCACCCTAACAGAAAAGATGGACATTCCCGAGCTGACTCATTGAATATGTCCTGCTTTGAACTCGTGAATGTGAGCAAATATTTTTCCCATAACAGCACACTGAGACGTGAAGAAGAACACAGAAAACATGTGACCCTATGTATTGATTGGTGTATAACACTATATTGCTCCTCAATCCTCAGAGGTTAACTCACTGCATTAATGGAGTGTGGTTTCTACATTTCCAGGCCAGTCATTCTGGTTCGACAATAATGTTTGAACATGTGTTTCTTACCCAGGTTGGGACAATTGCAGTGTATGCAGACTCTTTGGGTTGTCATGAGTCTGGGCTGAGGGAAGGTCTTAAGGGCAGGCAGTGAGTGAACAGAATGGAGAACAATAAGCACCCGCAATGCAAGGACAATTCTGAAAAGCATAATCAAACACAGAAGCTTGCACAACTAGAGAAGAGATGCATTCCATTATGAAGATTCAATAACTAAAACAGTAGGATAATGATACATGAATAGACCAAGTGACAAAATAGAAAAGAATGCCCACTAATACCTGCACATCAATATGAACATTTTGTCTGAGATATCTTTTTAGTAGCATGGAAACAATATGCATTATATTATAAATACTGTGAGAAAAGTACATAAAAATATTGGAGCCTTATATCATCACCTTGACCAAACTCCATTCCATTTAGATGTTTTTTTTTTCCTTTTTTGAACTTTTCTGAAGCTGGAAATGGGGAGAGACAGTCAGACAGACTCCCACATGCGCATGACCGGGATCCACCCGGCACGCCCACCAGGGGCAATGCTCTGCCCACCAGGGGGCGATGCTCTGCCCCTCCAGGGTGTTGCTCTGTCGTGACCAGAGCCACGCTAGTGCCTGGGACAGAGGCCAAGGAGCCATCACCAGCGACCAGGCCATCTTTGCTCCAATGGATCCTTGGCTTCAGGAGGGGAAGAGAGAGAAAGAGAGAAAAAAGGGGGTGGGGGTGGAGAAGCAAATGGGCGCTTCTCCTATGTGCCCTGGCCAGGAATCGAACCCGGGTCCCTTGCATGCCAGGCCAATGCTCTACCGCTGAGCCAACCAGCCAGGGCCCCATTTAGATTTTAATGACTATTTATTACGAATATAGGACATGGAGTCACCTAAATTCTGAAACATAGAAGACAGAGATAGACTAAGGTTGTTTGAGGCCTCGGGTGCAGAAGAAATTCTGGGTCCCTTGTCATTAGAAAAAACTCTCAAGTTAAGCTTTTGTGAGGCCATTCAAAGTTGGGGCCAAGGTACATGCTTGGTGTTCCCACCATTAAATCTACCTCTGATAAAGGTACAAAGAGATTGAAAATGAAAGAATGGGTAAAGACACACAGGTGGTACAATAGTATGTTTACATTTTTTAGTATGTCAAACAGTTATTTGTGTACTATATATGAGCAATTGTGTTGTTTCCATATGAACAAATGTAAACTTCTTCTCACACTTATCTGTATTACATGCAAAATTATATAATAGCATACAGTACACTTCAGGGCAAAATGCACTAACAGAAATGAACAGCACTTCATATCAGTGACTTCAATTAACTAAGGAGTTCCAAACCGCTCTGTGCTAATAACATAAATTCTTCTATACAGAAGAGATCTACAAGAAAAAATAAACAAATGCATAATCATAACAGATTTAACACAATGCCTCTCCCATTCCAGACTGAGCATGCCTATTTCAGAACCAATATGTCCCACCTAAGCAGATGGCGGTGCAGTGGATATAGATTCACACTGGGAAACAGAGGACACATGTTCGAAACCTGAAGATGCTGGCATGACAATGGGCTCACCAGCTTGAGTGGGCAAAGTTGTTGTATTGAGCATGGGACCATATACATGACCCCCATGGTTGCTTACTTGAGCAAGGGGTCACTCTCCCTTCTGAAAACCCCCGTCCCCTATCAAGGCAAACATGAGAAAGCAATAAGGAAAAACTTAAGAGACTAAGGAACCATAATGAAAAATGGAATCTTCTCATCTCTTTCCCTATATGTCCCTCTCGCTATCTCTGTCTGTCCCTATGACACACACACACACACACACACACACACACACACACACACACACACACAGGCACAGAATCGATAGACTCCCAGAAACGGCAAATTGGAATCAACGTTTGTAGACAATCCTCTCTACAAAACCTTTCCATTGGACCTGCCCTGAGGTGTGATTCCCAAGATTCACATGAGGTGGCAGCAGAGAAGCACATGTAACAGAGACCATTATTGTATGTGCTATGGAGCAAGTTCCAGCAAACTTCAGAGGATTGAAAGGATATCAAGAATGTCTCTTGCTTTCACCACAGTTAATGTTGAAACAAGTAGCAAACAGTAACTAGAAATTTCTTATATTTACAAGTTATAAAAGTATCTTCTTGATAGCATTGGATTCAACATTGATAGATAAAGTACAACAACTAAGTGCTGTATATTTCCAGGTGAACTGCTCTGAGCTGACATTCCCAAGGTGCACACAATGTGGCAGAAGAGATGCGCACTTGGAAAACATTTACCACAGACAATCCTGTATGTTCTTTCAGGCAAGTTTCAACTACCTCAAACCTTTGAAATGAAATAAAGCATGTTTCTTGTTGTCATTACACTTAATCTAGTAATTAGTAATAGAAACTAACTAAAAAACCCTTCCTTTGTTAAGAAATTCACTCCTAAATAACACCCCCTCAAAATCACAATTCAAGTTACAATATACTTCAAAATAAATGGAAATAAAAACTACATAACAAAACCTATGAAAAAATGTAGGGATAAATATATTTTAGGGAAAAAAATTTTAAAATACACAGCCTTTCCTCCCATAATAAGTACCAGGATACTAAAGAAAATCCAGAGAAAATAGAAAAAAAATGTTTACAGCCTTTGCAGGCAGTGGCGCAGTAAATAGGGCATTTCACTGTAATGCAGGGGACCCAGGTGTGAAATCCCAAGGTCTCCACCTTGAGCATGGGCTCAACTGGTTTGAGCAAAGCTCACCTGCTTGAGCCCAAGGTCACTGGCTTGAACAAGGGGTAACTCAGGAGGGTGTAGCTTCCTATCAAGGCACATATTAGAGAGTAGTCAATGACTAACTACAGGGTCAAACTTAAAAACTGATTATTGATCTCTGACCTGGCACATAAAAAAAAAAACTCTCTACATTCCTGTCTGTCACTATCTATCCATCTCTCTGACTCTCTCCATGTTTCTTGGAAAAAAAATTGTTCACAGAGACATTTGGAGGGTGTATACCATATTACCCCATGTATAAGACTCATCTTTTTTAGAAAATGTGGAGTTTGGAAACTGGGTGCGTCTTATAGAGTGGTTGTAGTATTTTTTACTTGCATTTTCATTTATTCGCGTTCATTATCATTTTCTCAAATTTTGTGCCCCAAAATTAAGGTGCGTCTTATACAGGGAGGCATCTCATACATGGGGAACTATGATACTTTACAAACTTAACACGTATTTCCACTTGGGGTGAGATTTTGAAAAAGATAATTCATTCCTCTATACAATTTAAGCTGCAAAAACAAAAAAAAAAGCCATTGTCTTTTTTTTTCTTTTATTTATTATTAATGATAAAGAGAGGAAAAAGTGGGAAACAGACAAAAAGATAGTCATAAACATCAATCTGTTTCTGTATGTGCCTTGACCCAGGACCAAACCTATGACATTAGTGTATGGGTGTGATGCTCCCACTACTGAGTTCTCTGGTGAGAGTAAGCCATTGTGTTTTGGGAAAAAAAAATTTTAGAGAAAACTTGAGGTAATTAAAAAATAAAATAATACTCTAGACTGCTGTGGTGACAACACCAGAAGACTTTTCTTTGCCCTTGACAGTCAGGGGCATAAACACTATTTCTATTTTTTTTAGCACAAAGTGACCCCTTTGTTAACATGAACTTTTTCTTCTGCCATGGCAGCAGTCTAGACTGAGAGACCTCCTAATCTTTGGAAATCAGAATTTATTTGAGCCTGGGTCACCACTTAAAAGCTAGGTTCTATTGGTCACAAAACACATCTCAGGGTCTTTGTTTCATCACTTGTAAATTTTCTCAGTTGTATAGCTGAGAACACGCATTGCTGAATAACTGAGACTTATGTCTCAGCTCTGTCTTCCGAGAAACTGATGTACTGAACCTTGCCATTATCAATCAAAACTAGGACCAAAGACTTTGCACTACCAAATCTCGTGCTTGTCACAATTTATAATTATTTTATTTATGTATATTTTTTCTTCCTCTGTCTATACCATGACAGTGTAGTATTCATAAAGATAGTAAGTAAGTCTGTCTTATTCACTATAGGCAACCAGCGTCGAGCACAGTGCCTGTCACATAAGAGAAATACAATAATGTTTTTTGAATGAATGAAAAAATAGTCATTTCCATACATACACAGATATCCACAAATGACAGACACTGTGGACAAAGAGATATATGATCATGTGCAATGCACATCTATGCACACAGATGTACACACTTCCAATGCACCTGAGTACATATAGCTAGAGAAATATAATAGGTACACAAAGAATATGGAAAGAAAATATCATAATATTAACAGTAGATATCTCTGGATGAAAATACGTTGTTTTATTTTTCTTATAATTTTACCTTGCACTTCTGCACTAAGAATACAGACTTTATAATAAAAAAGCTGTTAAAATTCAATATTTTTGTCAAATCAAAGCACATCATATTTTCCAATACATTAAGAAGAATTAAATAAAAGAAGTTCAAAAGACAGAAGTAAAAATAGTAGAATGGGAAGTCATTGAGTGCAGGGACATGAGTTTTTAGCACAGTGCCTGGCATATGATGGGCACTTTTAAAGGCTTTATGAAAGTATGGCTGGAAGAAAAAAAGAAAAACAAAATGAAAAGAAGGGTGATAGTGAAATACAGGGAGGAAAAGAGAAAGAGTGGAAGAAATACAGAGAAAAACAAATCATAGCTAGAGAGAAAAAATGAGGGAGGAAAAGAGAGATTCATCACAATTACACAAATTAATATTTTCTGAGATCACAAGTTTACAATAAAAGTTCTCAGCATTTCCCAAACATTCAGAAAATATTTTTAGAGCATTAAACAATACATGGAACTTACTGTCTCTAAATGTTAAATTTTTTGGACTACTGAACTTTCTGGATTTGATAAACATAATCGAGGGTGGACTCAAAAAAATGTGCCTCTCTTTGTCCACCCACAGATCTACCTTTAGAATGGAAGCAAATTTCACAAATTGGTACTGTCTTTCACGAAAGTCAGTGCTTATGGAATGAACAGAATTCTGGAACTAGAGGAGCGTTTAGGCACCATGGTGTGATATGATCCCTTTATTTTACAAATAGGGAACATGGAGCCAAGAGATAAAAAGCGATTAATTCAAGAGTTCCAGTTTCTGGTTCTAAAAGTAAGAAGCATGGAAATTATCATGCCCATCCTCACAGAAGAATAAAATAAACAAGGCAAAAATAAATTACTCCTCCTGGATCCAACAACTAATTTATGTCAGAGAAACAATGAATGTCTCAAAAAATGTATAAATATTTGAATATGAGGAACAAGAGCATATCAGAGCAAAATCCTGTTGCTGCAGCCAATATCAGACTTTATTTAAGAACTCTACAGTGGGTGCAAGATGGAGGCACATGTGGACGCTGAGCTTGCACCCTCCCAAATACCCATACAATGTACCCCTTTACTTAGAAAAACTCCTCCTGAAAGACAGCTGAGAAAAATTAAATAGCTTCTGCACAACAAGCTAAAGAGAAAGAGACAGAGAGAGAGAGAGAGAGAGAGAGAGAGAGCATAGTGAAGGATGAGGAAACATGAAAGTTCTGCAGGTGTAGAAGGATCAGCTTAGGACCGAAGAAACCAGTGAGCACCACTGTTTACACCTCCCTGGCACGTGGTTAGAAGGTGGGAGCTACATCCAGGCTCTACAGCCAACCGCTGAACACTGCAGCACATCCCCAGCCAACCCTCCTGGAGCTAAATACAACAGAATCTTGAGGGAAGCATAGCTTGTACAAAAAGAGCTCTTCTTCTCAGATATCGACCCAACAAGTAGGAATGGTGGGCGACACTTAACCCATTGAGCAGCATGTGCAGCTCCCCACATAGAGAGAGTGCAGAGTTAAAAAAAAAAACACTCTGATACCAGCTGAAGGACTATTAGACCCAGAGAAAGTGCAGAGATAGTGGGTCACTTCTGGCATTACAATCCTAGATAATGGGGAGCCAGCAAATGGGCTATGGTCTTCACACAGGACTGCCTGATCAGAGAAAGTGCAGAGATTGGGGAGCACTGCTGCTCGTACTGGTCGGGCTGCTTGACCCAAAGAAAGCACAAAGCTAGCAAAACCTTGCGGCTCAATGTGGTGTGAGTTGGGCAATGCTCTGTATGGGCACAGGGCTGTCAAGCTCCAAGAAGGTGAAGAATGAACAAATTAAGGCTGTGTGTGTACCCTAGCTACCCCAACAGAACAAAGGGTCGATCTAATGGGAAGTGAGATACAGGAAAGCAAACAGGTAATCCAGCAAAGTTCAATTTCTGACAAAATATAATTAAAACAGGAGACACAAAGCACACATCATGCAGCCCCTTTTAACCAGGCAGCCCTGCTAAGATTAAAAGTGTGAGGAGGCTCACACTCGACAGGCTGCCTATTTACAACCCACTCAGGCCAGGTGACATGACACGCAATGAGTGCACCTCCCCCTTGACAACTGGTAGGCTGAAACTCTTTTAACACACAATGTAACGAAGATGACTTTTTCAAGACTGGGCAAGATGACTATTTTATTCAACTCAAAAAAACAAAAACAGAAAGTCAAGCAAAATGGGGAGACAGAAGAATATACCCCAAATGAAGGAACAGGATGTAAAAATGGTGCTTCTCATTTCCCCTGTCTGTCCCTATTTGACCCTCTCTCTGTCGCATATAAATAAATAAATAAATAAATAAATAAATAAATAAATAAATAAATAAAATACAAAAACCAAAACAAAGAGACGAGAAAAAAAATAAAACAAAAAAACGGACAATATCATTTCTGGTAAGGCTGAAGATTTTGCCTTGACATATAGCCAGTGAAGAGCTTCCTAAACTCTCCAAGTTATATGTTTCCCACTATGTTAAAATTTGCCCTTCCAATTGCAGAAACAGGATCTATTTAAAAACCTCATCACAGTCATGATCTCATCACAGTTATGAGCAAAGAGCTGCTGAGAACTAGTCATTACAAGAGACACTTAGGCAAGGCTGAGCCCTCTTTGCTCAAAATGTCAATTTCCATTCACCAGTCATATGCCCCTCATTTCCTCTGAGAAGTCCCATAAGAATGTAATAGAGACCATGAGTTTTTCCTATTCTTTTCCATTGGGCAATAGAGTAGTTGTATTTTCTATCTTTGAAAACTTGGGGAAAGGGAACATGTCTTTTACTATATCAGTGGTAGAATCTATGAATGACAAATAATACTTGTTTATCATCTGGTTGAGACTCCAATCTTTATAAAATCATGATAAAGAGATATAACTACACACATACATATATACACATATGTACATGTATATTATTGTGTAATATGGAAAGAAAACTTTTCTCAGTTAATACAAAAATGTATCTGTTGGAGATTAATGTTTTGATTAAAGTACACTTTGATGAAGTTTCTTGTAAATTGACATAGGTAACCTGTGATCCATGTAACGTGTTATGCCTTATGTGTTTGATTCTACACTCTTTTTTTTCTCAGCTCATTTTTAGCATTTTCCCTTTGTACCACCAACTATGCCACCCATAGACAACAATTCATTGTAATGCACATACATTGTATCTAAAGTCTGTACCTGCATCTCATAACTAGCAAAAACCAAGAGACAGCAGGAATGACTCAAGTTGTGCTTTCAGAACAAATGGAGTGAGGGAATCAAACAATTTCCATCAGTTTTTAACACTGGATCAGTCACATATCCAGAACTAATAATACACAGAAACTGCTCAAAACAAAAATTCTCAGTGAAAAAGATGTCAACCATACTCTTCCATTTATGAAGCACCAGGTCGTGGCATTCTAACCCTTAATGCCACCATCAAAGGAAACAATCACTGAGCCCACAAATGAATTAGTGGCTCAGAATTCTACTGGTTAAAATTGTTTTTGAGCCTCAGTGTAGTTTCCTGGTAAAACAAAGTAACCCTTCACCTCACCCAGAGATGGCATGCGGAAAATAAAAAGAAAAAGCAGTTATCTTGTGCAAAGAGAGCTGCCATCCAGAAAACATTCAGAAGTAGCCTGTACATGGCCAACTGTCCACAGTGTGAGGCGGACAGGAGGCTACAAGACCATCCAGAGCAGAGAATGCTAAGAGGCACACAAACTAAGTTTGGCATTTGCTCACACATACCTCTTGTAGAAATGAAGGAAACTAAAGTAACGCTGACTTATGCAAAGATTTAACATATTCATTAAAATAACACACATTCTCATTCTCATCTTCTCTTTAAATTAAACTTTTAAAAATAAATATTACCAAAAAATTAGGAGAATATAATGGGCCATCTGTGCATTTACAAACTTGAGAAATAAAATATGATAAATACATATGAAGCCTTTCTCAAATGTATACTCATTCTTTCCTACCCCAGAGTGAAGTCCTATTCTAAAATTTTTACTTTTGTCTTTTGAACTTCTTTTATGTAAATCTTCTTAATGTATTGTAAAATGTGATGTGCTTTGATTTGACAAGAATATTGAACTTTAACAGCTTCTTTATTATAAAAATGTATTTGTATTGCAGAAGTGCAAGAACAAAAGATAACAAGAACAAAACAATAAATTTTCATACAGAGATATCTACTGTTAATATTATGACATTTTGTTTCCATATTCTTTGTGTACCTATGATATTTCTCTATCTAAATGTACTCAGGTACATTGGGTGTGTGTACATCTGTGTGCATAGATGTGCATTGCACATGAGCATATCTCTCTGAGTCCACAGTGCCTGCCATTTGTGTAAATATGTTTATGTATGCAAATGACTATTCATTCATTCAATAAACACTTATTTTATTTCTATTATGTGCCTGGCACTGTGCTCAACACTGGTTCCCTATTGTGAGTGAGAAAGACTCACTTTCTGAATAATACACTGTCATGGGGTAGAGAGAGGAAGAAAAAATATACATAAATAATATAATTATAAGTTGTGACAAGCACTGCATTTGGTAGTACAATATCTTTGGTCCCAGATTTATTTACAGTGGCAAGGTTTAGTATATCAGTTTCTTGGAAGGCAGAGCTGAGACATAATTCTCGGTTCTTCAGCAATGCGTGTTCTCAGCTATAAAACTGAGAAAATATACAAGTGATAAATAAAGACCCTGGGAGCTGTTCTGTGACCAAAAGAACCTAGCTTGTAAGTGGTGACACAGGCTCAGATAAATTGTGATGTCCAAAGCTTAGGAGGTCGCTCAGTCTGCATTGCTACCATGGCATAAGAAAAAGTGCATGTTAGGAAAGGGATCACTTTGTGCTAAACAATTAGAAATAGTGTATATGCCCCTAATTGTCAAGAGTAAAGAAAAGTCTTCTGGTGTTTTCACCACAGCAGACTAGATTATTATTTTATTTTTTAATGACCTCAGGTTTTCTCTATTAATTTTCCCCCCAAAAGACTATGGCTTGCTCTCACCAGAGAGGTCAGTAATTAGAGCATTACACCCCTACACTTATGTTATAGGTTTTGTCCTGGGTCAAGGCACATATAAAAACAAATGGATTTTTTGTCTATCGGTCTATCTGATTTCCCCTCTTCCTTCCTCTAACATTAATAATTAAATAAAAGAAAAAATGACACTGGCTTTTTTATTGTTTTTTTTTTTTTGCATCTTAAATTGTATAGAGAAATGAATTATGTTTTTCAAAATATCACCCCAAAAGGAAATAAGTGGTAAGGTTGTAAAGTACCATATTTCCCCAAGTATAAGATGCCTCCCTGTATAAGATGCACCTTATTTTTGGGAAATAAAATTTGAAAAAATGATAACAAATGCGAATAAACAGAAAATGCATGTAAAATATACTACAACCATTGTATAAGATGCACCCAGTTTTCAAACCCGATATTTTTGAAAAAGAATAATTCTTATACATGGGAAATTATGGTATACACAATCCAAATGTCTCTGTGAACATTACTTTTTTTTTCTTTATTTTACTGAGACAGGGAGAGAGTCAGAGAGAGGGATAGATTAGGAAAGAGAAACAGGAATGGAAAGGGGTTTTTATTATGTGCCAGGTCACAGATCAATCATCAGTTTTTCATGGTGAAACCTTAGTTGTTCATTGACTGCTCTCTCATATGTGCCTTGACCAGGGGGCTACAGCTGACTGAGTGATCCCTTTCTTGAGTCAGCGACCTTGGGCTCAAGCTGGTTAGCTTTGTTCAAATCAGATGAGCCCACGCTCCAGCTGGCGACCTTAAGATCTCAAACCTGGGTCTTCCGCATTCCAGTCAAATATCCACTGTGCCACCGCCTGCTCTGGCTGTGAACATTATTTTCTTTTACTTTCTCTGGATTTTATTTAGTATCCTGGTTCTTAGTTTGGGTGAAATGTTTGTGCATTTTAAGGTTTTTTCCCCTAAAATGTATTCATATCTACATTTTTTATAGGTTTTCTTTTTTTCTTTTTTATTTTTTGTATTTTTCTGAAGCTGGAAACGGGGAGAGACAGTCAGACAGACTCCCAAATGCGCCGGACCTGGATCCACTTAGCACGCCCACCAGGGGCTATGCTCTGCCCACCAGGGTGTGATGCTCTGCCCCTCCGGGGTGTAGCTCTGCTGCGACCAGAGCCACTCTAGCACCTGGGGCAGAGGCCAAGGTGCCATCCCCAGCGCCAGGGCCATCTTTGCTCCAATGGAACCTTGGCTGCAGGAGGAGAAGAGAGAGACAGAGAGGAAGGAGAAGGTGGGGGTGGAGAAGCAAGTGGGCGCTTCTTTTATGTGCCCTGGCCGGGAATCGAACCCAGGTGCCCCGCACGCCAGGCCGACGCTCTACCGCTGAGCCAACCGGCCAAGGCTCGTAGGTTTTTTTTATGTAGTTTTTATTTTTATTGATTTTAAAATATTTTGTAACTTGAATTGTGATTTTGAGGGCGTGGTTTTTTTGGTGGAAATTACTTAATTTAACAAAAAGGGTTTTTTCGTTAGTTTCTATTACTGATTACTAGATTAAGTGTAATGACAACAAGAAACATGCTTTATATCATGTCAAATGTTGAAGGTAGCTGAAATTTGCTTGAAGAACATACAGGATTGTCTGTGGTACATGTTTTCCAAGTGCGCTTCTCTGCTGTCACCTCGTGTGCACCTTGGGAATAACAGCTCAGAGCAGTTCACCTGAAAAAATACAGCATTTGGGTTTTGTTCGTTATCTATCAATGTTGAGTCCAATGCTATCTAGAAGATACTTTAATAACTTGTAAATATAAGGAATTTCTAGTTACTGTTTGCTACTTGTTTCAATGTTAACTGTAGTGAAAGCAAGAGACATTCTTGATATCATTTCAATCCTCTGAAGTTTGCTGGTACTTGCTTCATAGCACATACAATAATGGTCTCTGTTTCATGTGCTTCTCTGATGCAACCTCATGTGCAACTTGGGAATCACGCCTCAATACAGTTCCAAAGAAAACGTTCGGTAGAGACGATTGTGTACAAACATTGATTACAATTTGCCATTTCTGTAAAGTTTTTGTGTATCTTAGTATTTGTTTTCTGGGAATCTCTCGGTTCACATTGTTTTTCTTCTTTTCTTCCACCCATGCTTTCATAAAGCCTTTGAAAGTGCCCAGCATATACCAGGCACTGTGCTAAGAAATCATGTCTCTGCACTCAATGACTTCCCATTCTACTCTTTACAATTCTGTCTTTTGAAGTTCTTTTATTTAAATTTTCTTAATGTATTTTAAAATATGATGTGCTTTGATTTGATGAGTATGATGAATTTTAACAGCTCTTTTATTATAAAAACTGTATTCTTACTTCAGAAGTGCAAGAAAAAGTGATAAGAAAAACAAAACAATATTTTTTTCATACAGAGATATTTTCTCTTAATATTATGACATTTTCTTTCCATATTCTCTGGTTACCTATTATATTTCTCTATCTATATGTACTAAGGTATGTTGGGTGTGTGAACATCTGTGTGCATACATGTGCATTGCACATGAGCATATCTCTCTGTTTCCACAGTGTCTGTCATTGTGTATATCTGTGTATGTATGCAAATGACTATTTATTTAGTCATTCAATGAACACTTGTTCTTTTATTATGTGCCAGGTACTGTTCTCAAAACTGGTTCTCTATAGTAAATGAGGCAGACGCACTTTCTATCTTTATGAATAATACACTGTCATGGGGTAGACAGAGGAAAGAAGAATATACATAAAAAATAATTATAAGTTGTGACAAGTACTGGATTTGGTAGTGCAATGTCTTTATTCCCAGATTTGTTTAATCATGGTGAGGTTCATTATATCAGTTTCTCGGAAGGCAAAAGTCTTGGTTCTTTAGCAACACGTGTTCTCAGCTATAAAACTGATAAAATTTACAAGTGATGAAACAAAGACCCTGGGATGTGTTTTGTGACCAAAAGAACCTAGCTTGTAAGTGGTGACCCAGGCTAATATAAATTCTGATGTCCAAAGCTTAGGAGTTTGTTCAGTCTGTACTGCTGCCATGGCACAAAAAAAGTGCATGTTATGAAAGGGTCACTTTTTGCTAAACAATTAAAAAGAGTGTTTGTGCCCCTGACTGTCAAGAGCAAAGAAAAGTATTCTGGTGTGACCACAGCAGACTAAATTATTATTTTATTTTTTAAATTATCTCATATTTTCTCTAGTAATATTTTCTTTCAAAAGACAATGGCTTGCTCTCACCAGAGTGCTCACACCCATACACTAATGTCATAGGTTTGGTCCTGGGTCCAGTCACAAAAAAACATATGAATGTTTCTGACTATCTCTCTGTCTGTTTTTCCCCTCTTCCTCCCTCTAACATTAATAACTAAAATAAAAAATGACAATGGTTTTTTTGTTGTTGTTTTTTCAGCATAAATTGCATAGAGGAATAAATTATGTTTTTCAAAATCTCACCCTAAGAGGAAATAAGTAGTAAGGTTGTAAAGTACCATATTTCCCCATGTATAAGATGCCTCCATGTATAAGACGCATGAAAAATTTTGGGGCCCAAAATTTGAGAAAATGATAACTAATGCAAATAAACAGGAAATGCTTGTAAAAATACTACAATCACTGTAAAAGACACACCGTGTTTTCGAACCCTACATTTTTTTAAAAAGGTGAGTCTTATACATGGGTAAATATGGTATACACCCTCCAAATGTCTCTGTAAACTTTTTTTTTAAAGAGACAGAAAGAGAGTCAAAAAAAGGGATAAATAGGGACAGAGAGACAGAAATGGAGAGTTTTTTTTATTATGTTTCAGGTCACAGAACAATCATCAGTTTTTTATTGTGACAGCTTTGTTGTTCATTGACTGCTCTCTCATATGTGCTTTGACCAGGGGGATGCAAGTGATTGAGAGACCACTTGCTTGAACCAATGATCTTGGGCTCATGCTTGAGCTTTGCTCAAACCAGATGAGCCCACGCTCAGCAGGCTGCCTTAAGATCTCAAAACTTGTTCTTCTGCATTCCAGTGAAATGCTCTATTTACTACGCCACCACCTACTCATGCTGTAAACATTTTTTTCTTTTACTTTCTCTGGATTTTATTTAGTATCCTGGTTCTTAGTATGGGTGGAAAGGCTATGTATTTTAAGGCTTTTTAACTTGAAATATATTCATCACTAAATTTTACATAGGTTTTTTTTATGTAGCTTTTATTTTCATTGATTTTAAAGTATTTTGTAACTTGAATTGTGATTTTGAGTGGGGGGATTTTTAGGTGTGAATTTCTTAACTTAGCAAATGAAAAGTTTTTTAGTTACAATTATAACTTGTAATTATAAGGAATTTCTAGTTACTGTTTACTTCTTGTTTCAATGTTAACTGTAGTGAAAGCAAGAGACATAATTGATATCATTTCAATTGTCTGAAGTTTGCTGAAACTTGCTCCATAGCACATACAATAATGGTCTCTGTTACATGTGCTTCTCTGCTGCCACCTTGTGTGCATCTTGGGAATCACGCCTCAGTACAGGTCCAAAGGAAAGGTTTGGTAAAGAGGATTGTCTACAAACATTGATTTCAATTTGCCATTCCTGTAAAGTTTTTGTGTATCCTTAGTCATTTTTTTTCTATGAATCTATCGGTTCACCTTGTTTTTCTACTCTCCTTCCAGCCATGCTTTCATATAACCTTTAAAAGTGCCCATCATTTACTAGGCACTGTGCTAGGAACTCATGTCCTTGCACTCAAGGACTTCCCATTCTACTAGTTTTACTTTTGTCTTTTGAACTTCTTTTATTTAAATCTTCTTAATGTATTGTAAAATATGATGTGCTTTGATTTGACAAGTATATTGAATGTTAACAGCTTTTTTCTTATAAAATCTGTATTCTTATTGCAGCAGTGCAAGAAAAAAAGATAAGAAAATTAAAACTACAAATTTTCATAGAGATATCTACTGTTAATATTATGACATTTTCTTTCCATATTCTTTGTGTACCTATTATATTTCTTTATCTATATATACTCAGATACATTGGGTGTGTGTACAATTGTGTCCATAGATGTTCATTGCACATGAGCATATCTCTCTGTGTCCACAGTGTCTGTCATTTGTTTACATCTGTGTATGTATGCAAATGACTCTTTATTCATTCATTCAATAAACAATAATTGTACTTCTCTTATGTGCCAGGCACTGTGCTCAACACTGGTTGCTCATTGTGAATGAGATAGACTCACTGAAAGATCAGAAATTTATTTTTTTGCCCCGCCCTGTGCCCACCCAGCACCTTCCTTGATCTTTAGCTGTCATGGCAGCTGCGGAATCCACCACCTGGGCTTTGGGGGTGCTCCTCCACCTCCCAGTGCAGGCAGCCTGGGCGGGGTCAAAAGGGTGAAAATTACCAGTCTGCTCAATGGTCATGTGACTGCGAATATGGCCAGTTTTTCCTGTTGAGCCACAGGCCGCTTTTGGGCTTGGGGAGGGTTTGTCGCTGCATGTCTTGTGTACCTATTCGTGTGTGATTTGCGAGTGCATATGTGTGTGTGTGTGTGTGTGTTTGCTTGCGTTTTTGCCTGCGTACACTTCTCCTCTGTTTGGTGCTGCTGATCTGTCCACCCACCTCCAGGCTCTCTTGGCCCAGAGGCGCACCTGAGGCTACATGGGCACAATCCTGGTTCTCACCATTATTTTTCAATCCTTGGAGAATACTCAGCCTCCTCTCTTTACTTCCCAGCCGAGTTGGTGCAGGTGCCAGGGGTGCTGGATGCAAAAATAATGGACCCAGCTCTGGGTCCTCAAAACCAGGAGAACTGTTTGTTTCTGAGCTCCTCAGTTTTTCTAATGGAGGCTTTCTTTTTGTCATCTGTAAAAATGCTGCCTGTTGGCCTACCCAGTGCAGAACCCCACGCTGAGTGCTTGGGATGCAAAACCCGGAGACTCTTAAGGGAACTGACAGTTTAATGGGGAACATTCACAGAATAGAAGAATATCTAAAGAAGGCAATTTGATGGGGCACAGCCCTTCCTACAGGCACAGGGAAGACTTTAAAGAGGCAGAGCCTAAAAGTGGGCTTTGAGTTATGTATAGGAGTTCATCAAGTAGAAAAAAAGGGCTCCTGCAAAGTTTTTCAAGATTTGAAGGTTGTAGTGATTTGAACTTCAGGCCCTCGTGGTTGCTGAGTGCACAGAAAAGCGAGTTGTGATGGTAATAGTGGAATAATTTGGGAGTTGAGGTCACTCTTATGCCCAAGAAAGGAAAACAACTTTCTGATCTTTTCAAATGTTGTGATGTGGTTACATTGAATGACTGAATGAACAAGTGTAAGGATATATAGCCCCAGACCTTAGAAATAATCAGATGCAAACCTTGGATATTTTGCTAGTTTGGATCCAGACCAACCATGCAATAGAATGAGCTGTAATCAAAATTTACTAGTGGAGGACTTTGCCTTCAGTTTTAAAAGAAAAAAAAATAGGGCAACATGTATGAAGCACAATGAAGCTACACAGAATAGAATGTGGTTTCCCTATACAACCTTCTTGTTTTCTGTTTCACAACTGTCTTCCCTGTATTCCCTTTATTTCTGTGTCTTCCTTTCAAAGCTTGGAAACACTGAAGCAAGAGTGGATGCTGATGAGCTCTCCTAACCCAAGTTTACTTTGACTTGGTCAAGTGAACCAGCTTTTATAAAATCATTAAGGCTTAAACACAAAAACAGTAGAAACAGCCTCAATTATTTAGAATGTTGTCAGAAAATTCAGGAAGATGCTATTTTCATCTCTGTCTCCTAGTATTTTTACCATTGCTGTTTTCAATTTAAATTAAAAACAGGTGGTGGCCTGGGCTGGTTGGCTGCACGGTAGAGTGTTGGCCCAGTGTGTTGAAGTCCTTTGTTAAATTCCTGTCTATGGCACACAGAAGAGGCACCCATCTGCTTCTTCAAACTTTCCCCTCTCCTTCCTCTCTATCTCTCTATTTCCTACCTGCAGCCAAAGCTCCATTGGAACAACGTTGACCCCTGCCTCTGAGGAGGGCTCCATGTCCTTTGCCTCATGCATTAGAATGGTTCCTGTTGCAAAAGAGCAATGCCCCAGATGGGCAGAGCATTGCTCCCGGTGGGCATGTCTGTTGGATGCAGGTCGGGTGCATGTGTGGAGTCTGACTGCCTTCCCACTTTTAACTTAGGGGGAAAAATAATAATAAATCAATTATGAACAGGTGGTATTAGCCTTTTAGCATCTGGGGTCTCCTAAGTTCCTCATTTCACTGTGCTGCTCTAAACATTTTTTTCTGTTTTAGCACCACATAATTATTTGACTTCTCTACTTGACTTGTTGCTTTTAACCAAAAGAGACTGAGTTTTAATTATGTGTGTTGAAGTCCTTTGTTAAATTCCTGTCTACGGCACACAGAAGAGGCACCCATCTGCTTCTTCAAACTTTCCCCTCTCCTTCCTCTCTATCTCTCTATTTCCTACCTGCAGCCAAAGCTCCAACTCCTTCCTCAGTGCCTAGCATGGAGCTTAGCAGATAGTAGGTGCTTAGTAATATTTATAGAATGAATGAGGAAACTGAGGCCTACAGAGACCACTTGTTTTGGCCATGGTTTTTGATTTATGTCAAGCCTTTATTTTGTGCCAGGCACTATGCTAAGTGCTTAACATGTAGCATCTCATTTAACTTTCATATAATAATGCTGCTTTTCAAATGAAGAAATAAAAGCATAAGTATAAAGCAGTTCACTTAGTCATAGAGCCTGCAAAGAGTGAGGTGTTCAGCCCATCAGTTGGGACCTTACTCAATTGTCTGCTGGAGCACAAATCCTGAGTTGAGGTTTCTGGTGTGTGTGCTCTTCAACACCCATTGTGTTGTCCTGGGTCTTCCCAGACTTCCTTCTTTCAGAAACTTTTTGGTTATCTCTGATATACTGTGTTCTAGCTTAGTGTATAAAATATATAGTATGGTATGCAACTTATTTCCTGTTATTCTCATGTGACAGCACCCTGAAAACTGCCACCCTCTGGAATCAGAATTTCTACATCACTTAAAATTTTCACTGGTAGCTGGGGAAGTTGGGGAGTATGGGAGATCTAAATTATGTGTCCTTATTGTCACTAATAACTTAAAACATCACGGATGAGTTAAAACAGCTAACAAATATCATTTAGAGGATTTTGTCTTTCCAATATGAGGATTTAAATTTAGTAACTGGTAGCACTTTTACATATCCATATTCTCAAATATAAATAATTAAAAAATAAGGACTTGTCAACATTTAGTGCATATATATATCCTGGGATTTTGCTAAAATGCAGATTCTCATTCTGTACATCTGAAATACTACAACACTAACTTTGCTAGAGATTAAGGAAACATACTTGGAGTAGTCTGAGACTAGATGCAGCCAGGAGTGGAGGTGTGAGATATGGGCCTTTTTCTGTGGCAACTGCCAAGGAACCAAAGAGGAGTTTTTGGGGACTGAATTTTATGGGATGGGGGTTTGTTGACCAGTTCTTTTAGCAGGAAAAAAAAGATTTTTGTGAAACTGAGACTAGAGGTCCTTTTTCTCCTCAAGAAATATGCAGGCACTGAAAAAATGCTATAGTACCTCAGACTGCAGCAAACACCAAGAAGCAGAAAGAAAATTTTAGGAGATAATGAAAAAAGTGATATAAAAAATCAAAATATAATGGTTTGACATGACTTCAAGGTGAACATTCCCCCCGCCCTTTTTTTGAGAAAGAGAAAGGGACAAACAGGTTGGGAGAGATGAGAAGCATCAATTCTTCATAACCCGAACTCTAATTCTAACCCTAACCCTACCCTAACCATAACCCTAACCCTCACCCTCACCTTCACTCTAACACTCACACTAACCCTCACCCTAGCCCTCACACTAAAATTTATTCTAACGGTAACCCCAGCCAAGGCCCAACTGCCAAGGCTCTACACCATGTGATCTCCTTAACCCTGCCATATCAGGTTGGCTGCCACGACCCCTCCCCTCATCTTCCAGGCCCCATCTCCTCCAGAGTCTCCATCTTCAGCCATGGCACTCAGCCTGCCCTACCTGTCCTGCTCCTTCTACACGCCTGCGCCATTCCCTTCCCCTCACTGCCTAAGAGGGCTCACCTGGCCTCTGGCCTGAGTGGCATTCAGGAGGCTTCAAGTGGCTCCAGTCGCCCTCCACAGTAGAGAATGTTTTAAATCAAGATGCCACAGGTTGCCTCCCCTTAGCGGCCGGTCAGGAACAGCAGAAGTCCACCCTCTCTCTCCATCCCTTTCTTTCTCTCTCGGTATTTGCCAGGATGCCCTGTGTCTCCTGCACATGCTGTTGGCTCCTCTGGGGAAAGGGCAGTGCCTGGTGGGAGATCTTCATCGTTAAGCTAGCTCTTGCCCCCAGAAAAGTCCCCAGACCAGCATGCAGCAGGCTGCAGGGCAGTGTGGGCGGGACCAGCTCTCCTGCTCCATCAGCTGAGAATTCTGCATGGAGCTACCTCGTGGACTGATTTCCTTCTGAGAAGACAGGGCAATACCTAACTCCTTTTTTTTTTTTTTTTTTTTTTTTTGGTAGGCCATTTTCTTTATTTCTAGCCTCGCACTCTGATGAGTAAAAACAAGCACACGGAAAAAACAAAAGCCACTCATTCAGTACTCAAAAAGCTACCAACACATCCGACTTTTTCTAGAAACAAAGGCCATCACCAGTTCAGCGGAGCTTACAAAGCCCCTCCCTCCTAATCCCCATCAGCAGACCTCCATCTCTCCAACCTCCATGTGACCAGTCTGCCCTGCAACAACGTGGTCTCCTCTAAAAGGGCCTCTTACATTCTCCTTTTAAGTTTTTGGCGTGACAATCCCTCCTCCCGCACACATTGGCATAACCAAGCCCCTTCCCAAGCATAGATATTTAGCTGTATCACCTGGGAGGCCATTCACATGACCAGCGCCATTTTTAACAATAAGTGACCAAAAACAGAAAATACAGATTTTTACAAACTTATTTGCCCAACAAGACCTCTCTCCGGTATAAATTTTCTGATGGTTATTATGAGCTGATGAATTTCAAAAGGAATTGCCACACTGTTTGGATTTTGTATACTTTCTCTCCCGTGTGACTTATTTGATGTACAATAAAGTGTAATGTCTGGGTTAAGGTTTTGCCACATTCTAAACATTTATGAGACCTCTCTTCAGTATAAATTTTCTAATGTTTAGCAAGAACTGAGGAATAATTAAAAGCTTTGCAACATTCTAAACATTCATGAGACCTTTCTTCAGCATAAATTTTGTGAAGTTTAGCAAGAGGCCAGGAATGGCTAAAAGCATTGCCACATTCTTTACATTTGTATTGTTTCTCTCCTGTGTAAGTTTTTCAATGTTTAGCAAGAGCTGAGGAATAGTTAAAGCCTTGACACATTGCCTGCAATTCTATGGTTTCTCTCCTGTGTGAATTCTTTGATGTACAGTAAGGTGTGAGTTCAGTAAAAAGTTTTTGCCGCAATCTAAACATCTGTGAGTCCCATCTCCAGTATGAATTTTCTGATGCCTGGTAAGAGCTGAAGAATGGCTAAAGGCTTTGCCACATTCTCTACATTTGTATGGTCTCTCTCCTGTGTGAGTTCTTTGATGTATAGTAAGAGCTGAAGAATCCTTAAAGGCTTTGCCACATTCTCTACATTTATATGGTTTCTCTCCTGTGTGAATTCTTTGATGTACAGTAAGAGATGAGGAACCATTGAAAACTTTGCCACATTGCCTGCAATTGTATGGTCTCTCTCTTGTGTGAATTCTTTGATGTTTAGTAAGGTATGACTTACGAATAAAGGTTCTGCCACATTCTAAACATTGGTGAGACCTCTCTCCAGTATGAATTATATAATGGTAAGTAAGAGTTGAGGAACGACTAAAGGCTTTGCCACATTCTCTACATTTGTATGGTTTCTCTTCTGTGTGAGTTCTTTGATGCATAGTTAGAGTTGAGGCTTGGCTAAAAACTTTGCTACATACTTTACATTTGTATGGTTTCTCTCCTGTGTGAATTCTTTGATGTACAGTAAGATCAGAGGAATAATTAAAGGCTTTGCCACATTCTCTACATTTGTGTGGTTTTTCTCCTGTGTGATTTTTTTGATGCCTACTAAGAGCTGAGAAATTACTAAAGGCTTTGCCACATTCTGTACATTTGTGTGGTTTTTCTCCTGTGTGATTTTTTTGATGCCTGGTAAGAGCTGAAGAATGGCTAAAGGCTTTGCCACATTCTCTACATTTGTATGGTTTCTCTCCTGTGTGAGTTCTTTGATGCACAGTAAGAGCTGAGGATTGGCTAAAGGCTTTGCCACATTGTCTACATTTGTATGGTTTCTCTCCTGTGTGAATTCTTTGATGTACAGTAAAAGTAGAGGAATCATTAAATGCTTTTCCACATTGTCTGCAATTGTATGGTTTTTCTCCCGTGTGAATTCTTTGATGTACAGTAAGGTGTAATTTCCGGATAAAGGTTTTGCCACATTGTAAACATTTGTGAGACCTCTCTCCAGTGTGAATTGTCTGATGGTCAATAAGAGTTGAGGATCGTATAAAGGCTTTGCCACATTCTCTACATTTGTATGGTTGCTCTTCTGTGTGAGTTCTTTGATGCATAGTTAGAGTTGAGGATTGTCTAAAAGCTTTGCTACATACTTTACATTTGTATGGTTTCTCTCCTGTGTGAGTTCTTTGATGTCTAGTAAGAACTGAGGAATGGGTAAAGGTTTTGCCACATTCTCTACATTTGTATGGTTTCTCTCCTGTGTGAATTCTTTGATGCACAGTAAGAGCTGAGGAATCCTTAAAGGTTTTGCCACATTCTCCACAATTGTATAGTATCTCTTCTGTGTGACTTCTTTGATGTACAATAAGTTGTAATGTTTTTATAAAGGTTTTGCAACATTCTAAACATTTATGAGATTTCTCTCCAGTATGAATTTTCTGATGTTCAGTAAGAGCTGAGGAGTGGCGAAAGGCTATGCCACATTCTCTATGTTTGTCTGGTTTCTCTCCTGAGTGAGTTCTTTGATGTCTAGTAAGAGCAGAGGAATGGTTAAAGGCTTTTCCACATTCTCTGCATTTGTAAGTTCTCACTTTGGTGTTAATGTATCTCTCATATAAAATAAGATATGCATGCCAATTAAGTGTTGTATCACGTTCTTTACATTTATAAAGTGTTTCTTTAGTATGGACTTTCTTAAGTGTTTTCACATGGGAAATTAAACTGAAAGCACTCTTACATGAATTATAATTGTAAGCTTCATTTTTAGTATGAATATTCTCATTGTCATTATGATTTGAAGATTGCTTGAAAGATTCAACACATTTAGTTTGTTCATTTGTCTTCTCCAGAATATGAAGAACCTGATGATTATTAGAATGTGACATCTGGCCAGACACTTTTCCTTGTTCACAATGGTTCTCTGGAAATGAAGTTTTCTCATTTTGATTATTACTTGATTCTTTTTTCAAGCTTTTCCAATGTTCATTGCATTGGTAACATCTGTCTTCATTATGTGTATTCAGTATTGTTTTAGAGAAGAAATCTTCGATTCCAGGCTTTTGTAACAAGGTCTGGTTGTCCAGGGAGACCAGGTTCCTGTAGTTCTCCAACATCACATCCACGTACAGTTCCTGCTGAGCTGAGTCCAGGCATTCCCACTCCTCCAGAGAGAAATCTACAGCCACATCCCTGAAGGTCAGTGGTTTCTGAGAAGCAGCCATTCTGTCCTGGTCCTGCTTCTGCTTGTTTTCTCAGGTGACAGTATGTTGAGGAGTCAAGTCTGCATTTCGAGAATGTGCCACCACAGGTGTCCACACAGCCCCTCTTATCCACTTCCACCGCAGTCACAGACAGAAGGACCTGGAAATGCTGAAAAGGCCACACTCTCCTGTCCTTCCTCACTGGAGTCAGCCAAAAGTGCTCCGCTGGGGGCTCGGCGTCCTCAGCGACCCTCCAGCTTCCCGCGTGGAAGGCTGAGGATGGGGAGCACCATGTTTAAACAGGAAAGATCGTTACTAGACCCTGCGTGACCTAGCTATAGCCGCTTCCGGGTTTCTGGCCCCTAACTCCTTTTAATCCCCGAGTTTAGAGGAGGAAAATGGCTGCGGTCTTTAGTTTACAATTAGTTCTCCCCGCTTTCATTTTTGTTGTTTTTGACAGAGAGGCAGAGAGAGACAGAAACATCAAGATGTTCTTGTGTGTGCCATAACCAAGGAATCTTATGAACAACCTCATGGTCCAGGAATATGCTCTAACCAATGAAGCTATCTGGCCAGGGTTTAATTTTTATTGACTTATAGAGAAACAGAGAGAAGAAAGGAGAGAGAAGGGAGTAGAAAGAAAACATTCATTTGTTGTTCCACTTAGCCATGGACTCATTGGCTATGACCTGACTGGAGACCAAATCCTTGGTGTTTCCGGTGGATGTTCCTTACCACCTGACCTAACTGGCAAAATCTCTCTGTTGTTTCTTCCTTTTTTTCCTTTTATTTATTGAGAGGAATGGAGGCAGTGGCTCCCGTATGCGGGATTATTATGGCTAGCCCACTAGGAGGTGATGGTCTGACCATCTGGGGTGTTGCTTCATTGCTTAGCAACCAAGCTCATTTTAGCACCTGAGGCAAACACCATGGAGCCACCCTCAGCACCTGAGGCCAACTCGCTCCAATTGAGCCATGGCTGCAGAAGAAGCATGAAGTTACCACTGCACTGCAAATACATCAACAGCAAACCTTCAAAGAGTCACTATGCGGTTATGGTCATGGGCAGCAAATTGAGGATACTGTCTTGACACACACACTGGAGAAACCAGATGAGAACAGATTTTCACTGGGATACCTCATTTAAATATCCTGTGACTCTGCCCTAGGAGCCGCACAATGACCCAGACACTTCATAACCCTCCTCACTGCGACACACCACTCCTTTTCTTCCAGGAACATTCAGGGACTTTGTGGATGTTTCTCCTTTCTTCCTTCCCTACCTTCCCCTCCACACCCTCTCCCTTCCCACAGGACCCACACCCAGGGCAGCAGTGGCCACCATGCTCCAGGCTCTCTCCTGCTTCAGACACCCAGCTCCCTTCCCTGAGACTCCCCCACTCAACCACTGTTGCCCCCACAGACACCCCTGGTACCTCCCCCCACCAAAACACTTCCTCGCTTCTCTCCCCCCACAGGAACATCCTGGACACCGCCCAGACTCACCTCGAATTTTCCGTGACAGGTCTACAATGCTGGCAGAAACCGCAGGCCCCACACATACCAGTGAAAACGCATGTCACTTAGGACTATATCTGAAGACTCCACAAAAGGGCACAATTCTTCCCAAATTAAAGTGAATGACCTACCTTAAGATTCCATAGCTCAATAATGGAAGATTTTGAGCCCCAATTTACATGTAAGCTTTTTTCAGAGTCTAGTACACACTCATCCTCATCCTTACAGAGCTATTTCACACAACTCAAACTAAGAACCATTTCTAAGAACACCAACTGGCACCTCCTGCAACATGACAAATTTATGTCTTAATGTGCACACTGTGCACCCTCATAGACAGGGTGCCAGCAGACACTTCATGTGGACAAAAATCCATGCCATGTCCTTTTTTTTGTTTGTTTGTTTTTCATTTTAGAGAGGAAAGAAGGAGATAGAGAAAGAAAAAGAAAGAGATAAAAATAGGAAAGAGGAGGAGGAAGCATCAACTCCCATATATGCCTTGACCAGAAAAGTGCACAGCTCTGAACCTGCGACCTCAATGTTTCCAGGTCAAGGCTTTATCCACTGCGCCACCACAGGTCTGGTCTTTTCTGTGTTTGTTTTTAATAATATTTCATCCCCAATCAAGGATTCCCTCTTTTGAAACTCAAATTTTACTGAGGTGATAAATGTTGTTTCTTCCATCACAACGACCATGAGACATGAACAAAATTTTCTTTCACATAAACGGCTGGAGCAGACTCTATTCTGAACACTTCTTTTTAACATGCAAAGCAGATCCACATTGCCTTGCACTGGCCCAGTTTCTTGTTGTTTCCACCCTTCGCTGTCTTTGCACCTCCCCACACCCCACTGCACATCATAGAAAGTCTGCCTTAAGAAACCCTAAGCTCCCTCTTCAATACTTATGCCCTCTCCTTCAACTTGTGCCCTTGAGCCTGGCTATCCCATCCTGCCCTGCTCCCTCCCCGTGCCATACCTGCACCTCCCCATGCCTCACTATTCCTCCCTGCACCACAATCACCCCTCGCCATTTGCCCCACCCTGTGTCATCCTAGCGCTGTCTTGCCCCACTCCTTCTGCTCTTCCCAGTCCACCCCACACTGCGTCATTTGCTCTGCCCCCCACAATGCCTCTTAGTGCCAATGCCCTGTACCTGCTCCACCTCATCCTTTTCCTGTAGCTGACAAGGGGGCTGCGAAAGCCACTGCCTTGGATCTGCAGGTGCTCCTGAGCCTTCCCAGTGTGGGCTGTTGGGTCTAAAGGGTGAAAAGGACACAGCACCTTAGTGGTCATGTGATTGTGAAGATGGCCAGTTTTCCCTGGAGAGCCAAGCCCTGCTCTTGAACTTAGGGAGTGTTTGTCGCTTCCTGTCTTGTTGCCGCCTCCTAGTGCATTTTTGCGTGTGTGTGTGTGTGTGTGTGTGTTTGCACACATGCACTGCTCCTCTGTTGAGTGCTTCTGGTCTTTCCACCCACCTCCAGACTGTCTTGGCCCATAGGCACTCCTGAGGCTGCGCCGGTAGAATCTGGGTTCCCGCCATCATTTCCAGAATCTTGAAGAAAACTCAGCCTTCGCTGTTTGCTTTCCCAGCTGAGTTGGTGCAGTTTCCAGGGGTGCTGGACGCAAAGAACAATGGACTTATCTCCAGTTCTGCACAAACGGGGAGACCTGTTTGTTCCTGAGCTCCTCAGTCCATCTGGAGGAGGCTTGCATTTTGTCACGGGTGAAAATGCTGCTGTCGGGAAACCCTTTGCAGGACCCCGCACTCAATGCTGGGGATGCAAAACCCACAGACTCTTAAGGTAACTGCCAGTTTAAATGGAGAACATTCACAGAATAGAAGAATATCTAAAGAAGGCATTTTCATGGGTTCCAACCCCTCCTATGGGCACAGGGAATAATTCATAGAGGCAGAGCCTAAAACTGGGCTTTCAGTGATGTATAGGAGTTCATCAAGTAGGAGGGAAGGGCTCCTTTGAAGGTTGCTAAGCTTTTGTGGCTGTTGTCATTGAAACTTCAGGCCCTAGCAGGTGCTGAGTGTACAGAAAATTGAGTTGTGATGGTGATAGAGGAATTATTTTGGGGTTGTGATCTCCTTTATGCCGCAGAATGGAAGATAACTTTCTGAATTTCCAAATGATGTGATGTGGGTATATTGAAAGAGTGAATGAACAAGTGTAAGGATATATATCCTCAGACCTTAGAAATAATCAGAGGCAAATATTGGATGGTTTGCTGGTTTGGTTTCAGACCTACCATGCAATAGAATGAGCTGTAATAAAAACTTACTAGTGAAGGGTTTTTACCTTCAGTTTTAAAAGAAAGAAAAAAATAGGGCAACATCTATGAAGCACAATGAAGCTACACACAATAGAATGAGGTCTGTCTATACAACCTTCTGGTTTCCTGCTTCACAGCTGTCTTCCCTGTATTACCTTTATTTTTGTGTCTTCCTTTCAAAGCTTGGACACACTGATGCAAGAGTGGGTGCCAAAGAGCTCTTCTAGACATGAGTTTTCTTTGACTTAGTCGTGAAACCAGCTTTTATAAAATCATTAAGGCTTAAACACAAAAAGCAAAGAAATAGTCTCAATTATCTAGAATGTTGTCATTAGAAAATTTAGGAAGATGTTATTTTCATCTCTGTCCTCTACTTTTTTTACCATTCTTGTTTTCACTTTAAATTACAAACAGGTGGAGCTCCAAGAAGGCAGCGGAGTAGGCAGATGCACAGAGGCACAGCTCTCAACACCAAACTGGAATACAAATCAATTTAGGAAAAATCAGCATGAAAAACCAACACTGAACTGCAAGAACAGCTCTCAAAAACCAAGGAGCAAAGAGGAAGCCACAATAATCCTGGTAAGGAGTGCCTGAATCTCCTCTGCCTACAGGAATGGAAGGGGGGGAGGGTGAGGCTGAGAGCCCAGAGAGAATTTCACAGAGGAAAAAGAGAAGAAACTACTGCTCACAGCCACTTACCTGGCGACCAGGGAGCAAGGTAGGTTGAAAAGGCCAGCTTATCTCCCAAGTGGAAAGGACAGGGAGAGGGACAGACTGTGAGGGGCTAAGGTATGCAAGAAACGAAATAAAAAACTGACTCATTTCTGCTGGAGGCGGCCATAGCTGGGGGAGGGACTGAACCTTTCACAAAACAGAGCTGAAGTGCTTCCGGATCAGAGATCTCTGGACATCTATCCAGCTCCAATCAGCGCAACAAGACACAGCTGAAAACAAGAAGTGGGGAGGAGGGGCAGTAACTCAGGTCTCCATGGAGATCTGAGATACACCTCCCCCTACTGAAGCTGAGAAAAAACCCTGCCCCCAGTGAGATTAGTTGGTGGAAGAGACCTTCAGCGACTCAGGCTACACCCACAGCATTCCTGGTTACAGTTTCAAGGAAGCCCCCTGCTGAGATCAGTTAACAAGACTATCACCTGTTAAGAAAACAAACAAATCAAGACTTCAAAGCTGCCCAAATCCGAAAGTGGATTACAAATAATAGCTGATACCAACCCAAGAAGACCTAGAAATAACACAACTGAAAACTGGAGGCAGACAACACCAAGCCTAGACTCAAACAACTCTACAAATAAAACACCATGATGAGAAGACAAAGGAGTGCAACCCAAATGAAACCACAAGAGACACCTTTGAGAGATGAGCTGAGTGATATGGAAATAATCAAACTTCCAGATGCGGAGTTCAAAATAATGATTGTAAGGATGCTTAGGGATCTTAGAACAACAATGGAGGGGCAGTTTGAAACCCTAAATAAAGAAATAGCAAGTATAAAAAAGAACCAGTCGGAGATGACAAATACAATATCAGAAATAAAGACCACAATGGAAGGAATTAAAAACAGGATAGATAGAGCAGAGGATCGACTCAGCGAGTTTGAGGACAACTGGAATGAAGGCTTAAAAGCAAAGAAGAAAAGAGAAAAGAGACTCAAAAAGTCAGAGGAAATTCTTAGAGATCTCTGTGACAACATGAAGAGATATAACATCCGCATCATAGGGATTCCTGAAGAAGAAGAAAAGGAACAAGGAATAGAGATGTTGTTCAATCATATCATAGCTGAAATTTTCCCTAAACTAATGCAAGAGAAACTCTCACAAGTCCAAGAAGCACAGAGGACTCCATTAAAGAGAAACCCAAAGAAACCTACACCAAGACACATCATAATTAAAATACCAAAGCTAAGCGATAAAGAGAAAATATTAAAAGCTGCAAGAGAAAAAAAGTTATCACCTACAAAGGAGCCCCCATAAGAATGACATCCGACTTCTCAACAGAAACACTTGAGGCCAGAAGGGAATGGCAAGAAATATTCAAAGTAATGCAGAACAAGAACCTACAACCAAGACTACTTTATCCAGCAAGGCTATCATTTAAAATTGAAGGAGAAATAAAAAGCTTCCCAGACAAAAAACAACTCAAGGAATTCATTACAACCAAACCAATGCTACAGGAAATGTTAAGGGGCCTGTTGTAAACAGATCAAAGTGGGAAAAGAATATAGCAAAAAAAGGAATACACCTTTAAAAAGGAAAATGGCAATAAACAACTACATATCAATAATAACCTTAAATGTAAATGGATTAAATGATCCAATCAAAAGACATAGGGTAGCTGCGTGGATAAGAAAACAGGACCCTTACATTTGTTGTCTACAAGAGACACACCTTAGAACAAAAGACACACATAGATTGAAGGTAAAAGGATGAAAAAAAAATTTCATGCAAATGGAAATGAAAAAAAAGCTGGGGTAGCAATACTTATATTAGACAAATTGGACTTTAAAACAAAGGATATAGTAAGAGATAAAGAAGGCCACTACATAATGATAAAGGGAGTAATCCAACAGGAAGATATAACTATTATAAATATCTATGCACCTAATATAGGAGCACCCAAATATATAAAACAGACTTTGATGGATTTAAAGGGAGAGATCAACAGCAATACTATAATAGTAGGGGATTTCAATACACCACTAACATCACTATATAGATTCTCAAGAAAGAAAATTAACAAAGAAACAGCAGACTTATTGGAAACACTAGATCAATTCGATTTAATAGATATCTTCAGAACCTTTCACCCTAAAGCAGCAGAATATACATTCTTTTCAAGTACTCATGGTACATTCTCTAGGATAGACCACATGGTAGGGCACAAAAGTGCTCTCAACAAATTTAAGAAGACTGAGAGCATATCAAGCACTTTCTGCGACCACAGCGGCATGAAAGTAGAAATGAATCACAGCAGAAAACCTCAAAAATTCTCAAACACATGGAAACTAAGTAGCAGGGTGTTAAATAATGAATGGATTAAGAAAGAGATCAAAGAAGAAATAAAAAAAATTCCTAGAAACGAATGACAATGAGCATACAACAACTCAAAATTTAAGGGACACAGCAAAAACAGTGCTGAGAGGGAAGTTCATAGCACTACAAGCACACTTTCAGAAGCTAGAAAAAGCTCAAATAAACAACATAACCCTGCATCTAAAAGAATTAGAAAAAGAACAGCAAGTAAAGCCCAAATGTAGTAGAAGGAAGGAAATAATAAAGATCAGAGCAGAAATAAATGACATAGAGGCTAAAGAAACAATACAGAGGATCAATGAAACTAGGAGCTGGTTCTTTGAAAAGGTAAAAAGATTGATGAACCTTTAACTAGACTCACCAAGAAAAAGAGAGAGAGGACTCAAATAAATAAAATTAGAAATGAGAGGGAGAAATAACAACTGACACAACAGAAATACAAAATATTGTAAGAAAATACTATGAAGAACTGTATGCCAAAAAACTAGACAAACTAGATGAAATGGACAAATTCCTTGAAACATACAATCTTCCAAAAATCAATCTGGAAGAATCAGAAAACCTAAACAGACCGATTACACCAAATGAGATTGAAACAGTTATCAAAAAACTCCCAACAAAGAAAAGTCCGGGGCCCGATGGCTTCACAACGAAATTCTACCAAATATTCAAAGAAGAACTAACTCCTATCCTTCTCAAACTATTTCAAAAAATTCAAGAGGAAGGAAGACTTCCAAGCTCCTTTTATGAGGCGAGCATAATTCTGATTCCAAATCCAGACAAAGACAACACAAAGAAAGAAAATTATAGGCCAATATCTCTCATGAATATAGATGCTAAAATCCTCAACAAAATATTAGCAAACTGGATCCAACAATACATGGAAAAATCATACACCATGATCAAGTGGGATTTATTCTGGGAAGGCAAGGCAGGTACAGTATTTGTAAATCAATCAATGTGATTCATCACATAAACAAAAAGAAGGAGAAAAACCATATAATAATTTCAATAGATGCAGAAAAAGCATTTGATAAAATCCAGCACCCATTCATGATCAAAACTCTCAGCAAAGTGGGAATACAGGGAACACAACTCAACACGATAAAAGCCATCTATGAGAAACCCACAGCCAACATCATACTCAATGGGAAAAAATTAAAAGCAATACCCTTAAGTTCAGGAACAAGGCAGGGGTGCCCCCTTTCACCACTCTTATTTAACATATTTCTGGAAGTCCTAGCCACAGCAATCAGACTAGAAGAAGAAATAAAAAGCATTCAAGTTGGAAAAAAAGAAGTAAAACTATCATTATTTGCAGATGATATGATACTGTATATAGAAAACCCTAAAGTCTCAGTCAAAAAACTACTGGACCTGATAAATAAATTCAGCAAAGTGGCAGGATATAAAATCAATACTCAGAAATCAGAAGCATTTTTATACACCAACAATGAACAGTCAGAAAGAGAAATTAAGGAAACAATCCCCTTCACAAATACAACCAAAAAAATAAATTACCTAAGAGTAAACTTAACCAAGGAGACTAAAGACTTGTACTCGGAAAATTACAAAACATTGATAAAAGAAATCAAGGAAGATACAAACAAGTGGAAGCATATACCGTGCTCATGGTTAGGAAGAATAAATATCATTAAAATGTCTATATTAGACGTCACGGAAATGGCGCCGTGAGCAGCGCGTCCGACAGATCTCCCCAAAATCACAACAAATTTATCAACTAGAAACAGGAAAATTTATCCTTGGAGCATTCCGGAGTTCCATACAAACTGAAAGTGAAAGGACTGTTATCACTTGAATCTGAGAGACGAGGGTGTGGAGGACGCTACCGCAGGGACGTTCATTCAAGCCGTGAGGGAGTGCGCCTGTGGTGAGTTAGCCCACACTTGGGAGCCATGAGCAGCAGCCGCGAGCAGCCGCAAGCAGCCGCAGGTGCGCGCCCAGTTCGGTTGCAGAGCGAGCACCGCCCACACTCGGGAGCAGCGAGCAGCCGCCGGCGCGCGCCCGGTCCGGATGCAGAGCGAGCACCACTAACGTTCCCAGCGGCCCGTGCACTGCGAGTGAGAGTCACCAGCCACCGATTCCCGGAGCACCCCATTCGTGCGTGTACCCTGGGCATTCCATGCGCCCAGAGCGCCCTGCTGGCCTGCACACACAGGGTGCCCCATCATCCTGCGCCCGGTGCACCCCAGCCACCAGCAGCGGGGGGAGCGGGTGAGGCCCCAGGGCGGTATTCCCTACTTGGGAGATTCTCTCCGTGGGCGGGGCACCTCACCCAGCCATTCAAGCTAACAATCAAGCGTTGGGGGAGGGGTGCTCAGGCAGCCTGAAATACCTTCAGGAGCACAGCTGTGACCCAATCACTTAAATTAGCTTAACCCGTGAAATCTGCGCACCCTTGGTTCTAATTGATAAGATCTCTCTCAGTTCAGCGACCCAAGACAAGAGGCGTGATATTTTTTAGTGCCTCTCACTAAAGGGGCGGGGGCAACTTCTGATTGATAGAGCCTCCATGTTCAGGGATAAACGCTAACAAGAAGGACTTGGCAGATAATAAGATCTATACTACACTAGTCGCAAGCAGAGACTAGTGCCTCTTCTTCCCAGACAAAACAGGCTACAAAGTGTGGAAAGCCTGGGTTGAGAGGTCCAACTGAATGCTAGGCGCTGAACAGTCACCTTGACAACAACTGACTCCCACCCCCGCCTGATTACACTGGAGGCCCTGACTGCCAGAGCCTTTCCCAAAGCCTTGCACTGAGTGGGGATAAAGTGGGGATTTCCCAGCTCTTTGAGCCTCTTACTCCCCAGGCAGAAGCAGTTGCAGCCTTATAGCTGGATCACCAGGCTGCTAATTTAGGAAGGGGGGACTAGGAGAGAGAATCCAGAAAAGCAAACTCTCTCATCGTTGGACCCTGCAAACGCCAACAAGCCTTGACTACCAGCAAGACTAAAGCCAATTATATGACATTGCCATAGAATCCCATCAACTGCAAATCCCTACCTAAGTGTGACACAGGGGCAGAGCCTGGGGTACAGAGTCACCGACCAGGAAGAGGGAGAGAAAAGAAAAAGGAAGAAGTTAACATCTCAAAATCAAGAAAAATCCACAGACTTTACAACTTGTTCCACTAATTTTTCTTTGTTGTTGTTTGTTTCTTCTATCTTATTGCCTTTATTTCCTCCACCTCGGTCCTTCTATTCTCTGCCCATCTTATGCTTCCATTTTCTTGAACTACACTACCCATAAGTGTTACATTTTATTTCTCTTCTTCATCCTCATCCTCCTTTAAGGTTATACTCCAAAACACTTAACTCTCACTCTCTCCTCTTTTGTTTTTTTTTGTTTTGTTTTGCTTTATTTTGTTTTTTCTCTTCCTTTTTTATTTCTTCCTTCGTTTTTCTCTTTTTCTTATTTTTTCCTTTCTATTCATTTTTTCTTTTCTCGTTTTACTTTCCTCCCATTTAATCCTCAATCACGAACAAATTAGTTAATTTGGGACTCAAGGCTTTTTTTGGCTTTATTTTTCTTTTTCGCTTTTGTTTTTGTTTTTTTCTTGTTTGTTTATTTTTGTGGCATTTTGGGTCCTCCCAACCCAAGGTCTCCATTGTATTTAGTCTTCGCTCCACTTAATACAACAGATTTTTACTTATTATTTTTATTTTTTTCTTTATTATTCCTTTTTTTGTCCTTTTCTCTGGTTCCCGCTTATCCCTGTCATTATATCTCTTAGTTGACCATCACTCACAAGCAAATCATCTTATGCTTGTCTAAGATTTTCTTCCCTTTTTTTTTTTTTGCATTTAGTAGGTCCCTACTCCCCTTTTTTTGCCCCTTGAACTCTTCACCCCAAATCAGGCCCTCCATTATAGCTACAATATTTCCCTGAGGAGGGGAGAGGAGGGAAAGAGAAGAAAGAAAAAAAGGGAGAAATAATAAATTATTACTGGTTTTTTTTGGTGGGGTGTTTTACCTTTTTTTTTTTTTTTTTACTTTTTACTCTTTATTAATTCTAATTAGTGCTATCAACAAGACCACCCGCAGATGCCAATAAGAAAGAGGAAATCAAAATCGAATATTATGGATACAAAAGAAAGAGAGGTAACACAAATAGATGTGGAAAAATCTATGGAGAAAAGACTTAACATATTGGAAGCCTTGGAGCTAATTGACAGAGAATTTAAAATAGAAATCTTAAAAATACTCAGAGATATACAAGAAAACACAGAAAGGCAATATAGGGAGATCAGAAAACAACTCAATGAACACAAAAATATATTACCAAGGAAATTGAAACTATAAAAACAAATCAAACAGAAATGAAAAACTCATTTCACGACCTGAAAAGCGAGGTAACAAGCTTAGCTAGCAGAACAGCCCAGATTGAAGATAGGATTAGTGAAATAGAAGACAAACAACTTGAGGCACAACAGAGAGAGGAAGAAAGAGACTCAAAAATAATAAAAAACGAGAAAGCCCTACAGGAATTGTCTGACTCCATCAGAAAGAATAACATAAGAATAATAGGTATATCAGAGGGAGAAGAGAAAGAAAATGGAATGGAGAATATACTCAAACAAATAATAGACGAGAACTTCCCAAGCCTGTGGAAAGAACTAAAGCCTCAAATTCAAGAAGCAAACAGAACACCGAGTTTTCTTAACCCCAACAAACTCACTCCATGGCACATCATAATAAAGATGACACAAACCAATGACAAAGAAAAAATTCTCAAGGTAGCCAGGGAAAAGAAGAGTACAACATATAAAGGAAGGCCTATTAGATTATCATCAGATTTCTCAGCAGAAACTCTACAAGCTAGAAGAGAATGGACCCCAATATTTAAAGCACTGAAAGAGAGGAACTTTCAGCCAAGAACACTATACCCATCAAAGCTATCCTTCAAGTATGAAGGAGATATAAAAACATTAACAAATACAGAAAAGATGAGAGAATTTATCACGAGAAAGCCCCCACTCCAGGAAATACTAAAGGGGGTTTTCCAACCAGATTCAAAGAACAAAAGAAAACAACACCACAAGTAACAGCTCCACCAAGAACACAATAAAACCAAACTTAAACTGTGACAACAAAGGAAAAAAAGGGGGGAGAGGATGGAGATTAACAGTAGCAAAGGACGATGAAGTGGAGAAATACTTATAAGATAGGGTACTACAATGAATATGGTAGGTATCCTTTTCATTGCTTAATGGTAACCACCCTTGAAAAAACCACCACAAAAACACTTGACTTAAAAAAGGTAGCAACAGAGGAAAGAAGTATGGAACACAAACAAACAAAAACAAATGATAGAAAAACAAAAGAGAAGAACCAAACTAGATACAAAACTAACAGAAAGCAATTTATAAAATGGCAGTAGGGAACCCACAAGTGTCAATAATTACACTAAATGTAAATGGATTAAACTTACCAATAATAAGACACAGAGTAGCAGAATGGATTAAAAAAGAAAATCCAACTATATGCTGCCTACAAGAAACACATCTAAGCAACAAGGATAAAAACAAATTCAAAGTGAAAGGCTGGAAAACAATACTCCAAGCAAACAATACCCAAAATAAAGCAGGTGTAGCAATACTCATATCTGATAATGCTGACTACAAGACAGAAAAAGTACTCAGAGACAAAAATGGTCATTTCATAATGATTAAGGGGACACTGAATCAAGAAGACATAACAATCCTTAATGTATATGCACCAAACCAAGGAGCACCAAAATATATAAGACAGCTACTTATTGACCTTAAAACAAAAACTAACAAAAATGCAATCATACTTGGAGAACTCAATACTCCGCTGACGGATCTAGATCAGTCATCCAAACAGAGAATCAATAAAGATATAGTGGCCTTAAATGAAATACTAGAACACCTGGATATGATAGACATCTACAGGACACTTCATCCCAAAGCGACAGAGTATACATTTTTATCTAGTGTACATGGAACATTCTCAAGAATTGACCATATGTTGGGCCACAAAGACAATATCAGCAAATTTAGAAAAATTGAAATTGTACCAAGCATATTTTCTGATCATAAAGCCTTGAAACTAGAATTCAACTGCAAAAAAAGAGGGAAAAACCCACAAAAATGTGGAAACTAAACAACATACTTCTAAAAAATGAATGGGTCAAAGAAGAAATAAGCGCAGAGATCAAAGGATATATACAGACAAATGAAAATGAAAATACGACATATCAGAATCTCTGGGATGCAGCAAAAGCAGTAATAAGAGGAAAGTTCATATCACTTCAGGCCTATATGAACAAACAAGAGAGAGCCCAAGTGAACCACTTAACTTCACACCTTAAGGAACTAGAAAAAGAAGAACAAAGACAACCCAAAACCAGCCGAAGAAAGGAGATAATAAAAATCAGAGCAGAAATAAATGAAATAGAGAACAGAAAAACTATAGAAAAAATCAATAAAACAAGGAGCTGGTTCTTTGAAAAGATCAACAAAATTGACAAACCCTTGGCAAGACTCACCAAGGAAAAAAGGCACAGGACTCAAATAAATAAAATCCAAAATGAAAGAGGAGAGATCACCACAGACATCATAGATATACAAAGAATTATTGTAGAATACTATGAAAAATTATATGCCACCAAATACAACAATCTAGAAGAAATGGATAAATTCCTGGAACAATACAACCTTCCTAGACTGAGTCATGAAGAAGCAGAAAGCCTAAACAGACCAATCCGCAGGGAGGAAATAGAAAAAACTATTAAAAACCTCCCCAAAAATAAAAGTCCAAGCCCTGACGGTTATACTAGTGAATTCTATCAAACATTCAAAGAAGACTTGGTTCCTATTCTACTCAAAGTCTTCCAAAAAATTGAAGAAGAAGCAATACTTCCAAACACATTTTATGAGGCCAACATAACCCTCATACCAAAACCTGGCAAGGATGGCACAAAGAAAGAAAACTACAGACCAATATCTCTAATGAATACAGATGCTAAAATTCTAAACAAAATACTGGCAAACCGAATACAACAACATATTAAAAAAATAATACATCATGATCAAGTGGGATTCATCCCAGAATCTCAAGGATGGTTCAACATACGCAAAACGGTTAACGTAATACACCATATCAACAAAACAAAGAACAAAAACCACATGATCTTATCAATAGATGCAGAAAAGGCTTTTGATAAAATACAACACAATTTTATGTTTAAGACTCTCAACAAAATGGGTATAGAAGGAAAATATCTCAACATGATAAAGGCCATATATGATAAACCATCAGCCAACATCATTTTAAACGGCATAAAACTGAGGACTTTCTACCTTAAATCAGGAACAAGACAGGGTTGTCCACTCTCTCCACTCTTATTTAACGTGGTGCTAGAAGTTCTGGCCAGAGCAATCAGACAAGACAAAGAAATAAAAGGCATCCATATCGGAAAAGAAGAAGTAAAGGTATCACTTTTTGCTGATGATATGATCCTATACATCGAAAACCCGAAGGACTCCACAAAAAGATTATTAGAAACAATAAACCAATACAGTAAGGTCGCAGGATACAAAATTAACATACAGAAGTCCATAGCCTTTCTCTATGCCAACAATGAAATATTAGAAAACGAACTCAAAAAAATAATCCCCTTCATGATTGCAAAAAAAAAATGAAATACCTAGGAATAAACATAACATAGAATGTAAAGGACCTATATAATGAAAATTACAAAGCATTGTTAAGGGAAATCAAAAAAGATACAATGAGATGGAAAAATATTCCTTGTTCTTGGATAGGAAGAATAAATATAATCAAAATGGCCATATTACCCAAAGCAATATACAAATTTAATGCAATTCCCATCAAAATCCCTATGAGATTTTTTAAAGACATGGAACAAAAAATCATCAGATTTATATGGAACTATAAAAAACCCCGAATAGCCAAAACAATCCTAAGGAAAAAGAATGAAGCTGGGGGCATTACAATACCTGACTTTAAACTATATTATAGGGCCACGATAATCAAAACAGCATGGTATTGGCAGAAAAATAGACACTCAGACCAATGGAACAGAATAGAAAGCCCAGAAATAAAACCACATATATATGGTCAAATAATCTTTGATAAAGTGGCCAACAACACACAAGGAAAAAAGAAAGCCTCTTCAACAAATGGTGTTGGGAAAACTGGAAAGCCACATGCAAAAGAATGAAACTCGACTACAGCCTGTCCCCGTGTACTAAAATTAATTCAAAATGGATCAAAGACCTAAATATAAGACCTGAAACAATAAAGTACATAGAAGAAGACATAGGTACTAAACTCATGGACCTGGGTTTTAAAGAACATTTTATGAACTTGACTCCAATGGCAAGAGAAGTGAAGGCAAAGATAAATGAATGGGACTACATCAGAATAAAAAGATTTTGCTCAGCAAGGGGAACTGATATAAAAATAAACAGACAGCCAACTAAATGGGAAATGATATTTTCAAACAACAGCTCAGATAAGGGCCTAATACCCAAAATTTACAAAGAACTCATAAAACTCAACAACAAACAAACAAACAATCCAATAAAAAAATGGGAAGAGGACATGAATAGATACTTCTCCCAGGAAGAGATACAAATGGCCAACAGATATATGAAAAGATGCTCAGCTTCATTAGTTATTAGGGAAATGCAAATCAAAACTACAATGAGATACCACCTCACCCCTGTTAGATTAGCTATTATCAGCAAGACGGGTAATAGCAAATGTTGGAGAGGCTGTGGAGAAAAAGGAACCCTCATTCACTGTTGGTGGGACTGTAAAGTAGTACAACCATTATGGAGGAAAGTATGGTGGTTCCTCAAAAAACTGCAAATAGAACTACCTTATGACCCAGCAATCCCTCTACTGGGTATATACCCCAAAACCTCAGAAACATTGATACGTGAAGACACATGTAGCCCCATGTTCATTGCAGCACTGTTCACAGTGGCCAAGACATGGAAACAACCAAAAAGCCCTTCAATAGAAGACTGGATAAAGAAGATGTGGCACATATACACTATGGAATACTACTCAGCCATAATAAATGATGACTTCAGATCATTTACAGCAAAATGGTGGGATCTTGATAACATTATAAGGCGTGAAATAAGTAAATCAGAAAAAAACAAGAACTACATGATTCCATACATTGGTGGAACATAAAAATGAGACTAAGAGACATGGACAAGAGTGTGGTGGTTACCAGGGGTGGGGGGAGGGAGGACAGGGGGAGAATTAGGGGGAGGGGGAGGGGCACAGAGAACTAGATAGAGGGTGGCGAAGGACAATCTGACTTTGGGCGAGGGGTATGCAACATAATTTAATGACAAAATAACCTAGACATGTTTTCTTTGAATATATGTACCCTGATTTATTAATGTCATCCCATTACCATTAATAAAAATTTATTTAAAAAAATGTCTATATTACCCAAAGCAATCTATAAATTCCATGTAATACCAATTAAAATACCAATGACATACTTCAAAGATATAGAACACATATTCCAAAAATTTATATGGAAACAAAAAAGGACACGAATAGCCTCAGCAATCTTAAAAAGGAAGAATAAAGTGGGAGGTATCACACTTCCTGATATCAAGTTATACTACAAGGCCATTGTACTCAAAACAGCCTGGTACTGGCATAAGAACAGGCATATAGACCAATGGAACAGAACAGAGAACCCAGAAATAAACCCACAGTTCTATGGACAACTGATATTTGACAAAGGAGGTAAGGAAATACAATGGAGTAAAGACAGACTCTTTAACAAATGGTGTTGGGAAAATTGGACAGCTACCTGCAAAAAAATGAAACTAGATCACCAGCTTCCACCACTCACAAAAATAAACTCAAAATGGATAAAAGACTTGAATGTAGGCCGTGAAACCATAAGCATCTTAGAAGAAAACATAGGCAGTAAGCTCTCGGACATCTCTCGGAGCAATATATTTGCTGATTTATCTCCACGGGGAAGTGAAATAAAAGGCAGGATAAACAAATGGGACTATATCAAACTAAAAAGCTTTTGCACAGCTAAAGACAACAAGAACAGAATAAAAAGACAAACTACACAATGGGAGAACATATTTGACAATACGTCTGATAAGGGGTTAATAACCAAAATTTATAAAGAACTTGTAAAACTCAACACCAGGAAGACAAACAACCCAATCCAAAAATGGGCAAAAGAGATGAATAGACACTTCTCCAAAGAGGACATACAGATGGCCAACAGGCATATGAAAAAATGCTCAACATCACTAATCATTAGAGAAACGCAAATTAAAACCACAATGAGATATCACCTCACACCAGTCAGAATGGCGCTTATCAACAAAACAACACAGAATAAGTGCTGGCGAGGATGTGGAGAATAGGGAACCCTCCTGCACTGCTGGTGGGAATGCAGACTGGTGCAGCCACTGTGGAAAACAGTATGGAGATTCCTCATAAAACTGAAAATCGAACTACCTTTTGACTCAGCTATCCCACTTTTAGGAATATACCCAAAGGACACCATAGAATGGCTTGAAAAGGAGAAATGCACCCGCATGTTTGTGGCAGCATTGTTCACAATAGCGAAGATCTGGAAACAGCCCAAGTGTCCGTCAGAAGATGAGTGGATTAAAAAGCTTTGGTACATATATACTATGGAATACTACTCAGCCATAAGAAATGATGACATCGGATCATTTACAATAACATGGATGGACCTTGACAACATTATATGGAGTGAAATAAGTAAATCAGAAAAAAAACTAAGATGAATCCATACATAGAAGGGACATAAAAATGAGACTCAGAGACATGAACAAGAATGTGATGGCAACAGGGGCAGGGGGTTGGGGGAGGGGGGATGGGGTGAAGAAGGAGAGAGGTGTTAGGGGAGGGGAGGGGCACAAAGAAAACCAGATAGAAAGTGACAGAAGACAATGTAACTTTGCGGGAGGGGTATACAGCACAATCAAATGTCAAAATAATCTAGAGATATTTTCTCTCAACATATGTACCCTGATTTATCAATGTCACTGCATTAAATTTAATAAAGAAAAAAATTACAAACAGGTGGTGGACTTGGCTGGTTTTCTCAATTGTAAAGCATTGGCCGAGTGTGTGGAAGTCCTGGGTTTAATTGGTGGCTAGTACACACAAAAGAGTCAGCCATCTGCTTCTTCAATCTTCCCCCTCTCCTTCTTCTCTGTCTCTGCCTTCCCCTCCTGAAGCCAAAGCTCCACTGGAGCAAAGTTGGCCCCGGGCACTGAGGAGGGACCATGGCCTCTACCTCAGACTCTAGAATGGCTGCTGTTGCAACAGAGCAATGCCAGAGATGAGCAGAACATTTACAGAATAGAAAAATATCTAAAGAAGGCATTTCTATGGGGTACAGCCCCTCCTACGAGCACAGGGAAGATTTCAGAGAGGCAGAGCCTAAAAGTGGGCTTAGAGTGATGTATAGGAGTTCATCAAGTAGGAGAAAAATTCTCATGTGAAGGTTGCCAAGCTTTTGTGGCTGTTGTGATTGGAACTTCAAGCCCTATTGGGTGCTAAGTGCACAGAAAAGTGGGCTGTGATAGCAGAATTATTGGTGGGTTGAGATCTTTCTTATGCCTCAGAAAGAAAGATAACTTTCTGAACTTTTCAAATGATGTGATGTGGTTACATTGAATGAGTGAATGAACAACTGTAAGGATATATAGCGCCAGAAATTAGAAATAATCAGAAGCAAACCTTGGATAGTTTGCTGTTTTGGTTCCAGACCAACCACGTAATAGAGTGAGCTGTAATCAAAATTTACTAGTGGAGGGTTTTGGCTTTCAATTTTAAATTAAAGAAAAAATGGGGCAACAACTATGAAGCACAGTGAATCTACACAAAATAGAATGAGATCTGCCTATACAACCTTCTGGTTTTCTGCTTCACAGCTGTCTTTTTTGTATCCTCTTTATTTCTGTGTCTTCCTTCCAAAGCTTGGACACACTGAAGCAAGAATGGATGCCGATGAGCTCTTCTGGACCCCAGTGTTCTTTGACTTGATCTTGTGGATAAGTATTTATTGAATCATCAAGACTTAAACAGAAAAACAGGAGAAACAGCCTTAATTATCTTGAATGTTGTCATCAGAAAATTCAGGAAGATGCTATTTTTATCTATAATTACAATTTTTACCATTGCTGTTTTCACTTTAAATTACAAACAAGTGGTGGCCTTGGCTGGTTGGCTCAGCGGTAGAGTGTCGGCCCATGGTGTGAAAGTCCTGGGTTTAGTTCCCAGCTAGGACACACAGAAGAGGCACCCATGTGCTTTTTCATACTTTTTCCTCTCCTTCCTCTCTATCTCTCTCTTCTCCTCCTGCAGCCAAAGCTATATATTGTAGCAAAGTGTACCGCAGGCCCTGAGGAGGGCTCCATGGGTTCTGCCTCAGGCCCTAAAATGGCTCTTGTTGCAACAGAGCTCTGGCCCAGATGGGCAGCACATTGCCCCCTGGTGGGCATGATGGCTGTATCCCGGTCGGCTGCATGTGTGGAGTCTGACTGCCATTTTGCTTCTAATTTTAAGGGAAATATAATAACTAAATAAATTAAGAAAATGTGGTCCTAGCCTTTTATCATCTGGGGTCTCCAGAGTTCCTCATCTCACTGTGCTGACTCGATGTTTTTTTGTTGTTGTTGTAGCACCTAGGCATTATTTGGCTTCTCCACCTGACTTTTTCCTTTTAAGTGAAAGGGACTGAGTTTTCTCACTGGATTCCCAGTGCCTAACATGGAGCTTTGCAATTAGTAGGTGCTTAGTAATATTTATAGAATGAATGAGAAAACTGAGGCCTACAAAGAACATGTGTTTCTGCCATGAAATTTTTAAAATTTTTATTTATTTATTTACTCATTTTAGAGAGGAGAGAGAGGGAGAAAGAGAGAGAGAGAGGAGAGAGAGACAGGGGGGAGGAGCTGGAGCATCAACTTCCATATGTGCCTTGACCAGGCAAGCCCAGGGTTTTGAACCAGTGACCTCAGCATTTCCAGGTCGATGGTTTATTTGCTGTGCCACCACAGGTCAGGCCTCTGTCATGGATTTTTACATATGTCAAGCCTATATTTTCTGCCAGACACTATGCTAAGTGCTTAACATGTAGCATCTCATTTAACTCTCATATAATAACGCTGCTTTTCAAATAAGGAAATAAAAGCATAAGTATAAAGCAATTTACTTAGTCATTGAGCCTACAAAGAGTGCTGAGGTGTTCAGCCCATTGGATGGTACATTACTGAATTGTCTTGTGGACCTCCAGTCCTAGATTGAGGTTTCTGGGGTGTGTGCTCATCAAGACCCACCTTGTTGTCATGGGTCTACGCAGACTCCCTAGTTTCACAAACTTTTTGGTTATCTCTAATATACTGTGGCCAACCTAATGTATACAATATATAGTACAGTGTGCATCATATTTCTTGTTACTCCCATGTAACAGCACCCCAAAAACTGCCACCTTTGGAATAAGAATTTCTACATCATTTATAAATTTTACTAGTTGCAGGGAAATTTTGGGATTATGGGAGATCAAATCTATGTGGCCTAATTGTCATTAATAACTTAAAATTCACGGATGAGTTAAAACAGCTGACAAAAAGCATTTAATGATCTCCAAAGGCTGAAATAAACATTTCTGTTTTCTATTTAAGTTTTAAAATTTATCTTAAATCATCTCAAAACTCCAAAGAAAATATCCACAAAGCAGAAGTAATTAACTATGCCTCATATCTCTTTTGCTTTCTGTATTGCCTATTTAAGTGAATTCAGTCATTCAACAACAAGCAAAAGAAAAGTAAAATAAAATAAACAAGGCAGCAGAAGCTTTTCTAAAACCACATACAAACACAAAACCATTTCATTAAAACACCTTTCAACCCAGGGTACAAATGGGGTCCCTATTGAGAATAAGTTTGTAAAAAAAAATGTACAATGATAATGAAGAAACTATTATTATTAGAGTGAGTCAACAAACACAATAAAACAACAAGTAACAATATAAATCACAGAAATAAAAAAGTCTGGAAAGGACTTTAAATATGTGTAACATATTCAGGATTATGAAAGAATAATTAATCTATGATAATTGGTAGATATAAAAAAACAATCGAGAAGAAAATATACTCATTGAGTAAACTCAAAACACAGCTTCAATAGGAAGCAAGAGATAAATAAAAACAAAATTATCAAGGTAAAATATACATATGAAGAAATTACATAGAATTTGGCACAGAGATGAGGAGAGATAGAAATTATTACTAAGAAAATTAAAAATCTGAATGAGAAACTCCAGGATCTGTCAAATAAAAGTTCTAGAAATTTATTTAACAAAATGAGGCAAAGATGCTCTTTAAAGAAATAGTGGCCAAAATTTTCACAAATGAAGAAATAAGTCCTCAAATTGTAATGCAAATCCTAAACAGAATAATTCAAAATAAATCCACATCTAAACAAAACAAAGATGGAGCAAAATCTTCTACTAGGAAATAACTGCTAGTATTAAAATAAAATCAAGACTAACAGCAGAACTTGTTAGTAAAAAACACCAAAATAAATATCAGGAAAATTCAAGATTGTGGCAAATGGATGGATGTTACACTCACTTCCTGCCAGGAGTTACAACTAAATTTAATTACAATCATTCTGAATAAACAACTCTAGATTAATGAGCAGTAATCTTATAACCTCCTAAGAAAAAAAAGGTCACAGTCCCACACAAGGATTGCATCCCAGAGTTCCAGAGACAAAAAAGAAGTCTCCATAACTTTTGGTGTAAAAAAGCCAGGGGAATTGAAGCTGAGTTTGAGGATTGAGGCTGAGGAAATGGAGGGCTGCTGGTTTCAGGCAGTTTTCCTTAAAGTGTGTATGCACATGCCACACACATATATTTATACTGACTCCCTCTGAGTTCAAGCACTGGGGAAGCTGCAAGAAAGGCACAAGAGAAAAAAAAGAAAGAAATTAATTTGACAGAATGAAGGCAAAAGCTGGAGGAACAGCCTTTTCCCAGGCAGAAGTGCTGGCAGAGACTATTATTGTATCTTTGATAAACCATTCACCACAGAAAGTCCAGCAGATATCATATCTGAATTTAACCAATATGGTCACAAGTTTGCCCTGCCCCAGTGATTATGTAAGCCCACTGCAACCTATTTCTGAGCCCAGACAAGGTGTATCAAGTGGTTTCTCCATATGAATGTCCTGTCTTAGTTAAAACCTCAGAATTTTCTAAAATCTCAAACAAGCAGCACCTGGCTTCAGCTCATTTGTACATCTTGCTAAGTATCCCCAGGTCACATCCCATTCTAACACTCTATCCACTGCATTACCACCTGGTCAGGGTGCAAATCATTTTGCAGCTCATACCAGGTGGTACTAGGAAAGAACACAGGTGGTGCCTGACTGTGGCCTACAACTTCCAGGGATCCCCAGAGTCAGCACACCCAGTGGACAGCTTCAGATCATATGGAACTATTATGACATTGCCACATTCACAAGTTACAAACTAAAGGGGAAAACTCAACAAGCACTAGAGCCCTATTGATGTTATAATAAGTCCTGCTCTGTGGGATGAGTTTCTGCATAGTTTATCCTCCACAGTAGGAGGTCAGTGGCTACAGTCAGTTCTTGCAGCAAATTAGATCAACCTCTTGGTAACCCTCTTCTCCACTGACACGCAAACAAAAATCAAAGCTCAACTGTAAGATGCCCTGACCTGTGATGGCACAGTGGATCAAGTCTCTACTGAAATGCTGAGGTTGCTGTTTTAAAATTCCAGGCTGGCCTGGTCAATTCACATATGAAACTTGATGCTGCTTTCTGCTCCTACCCTACATTCTCTCTCTCTCTCTCTTTGCTTTCAAAAATAAATAAATTAAAATTACTTAAATACAAAGAAGCTCAATAAAAGAGGAAACTGTACACAGCCCACACAGGGGGGAGAGGTGCACCTGAGTGCCCAGCTTGAGTGATTAGGTAATCTGTGCATCTGGACCCTAAAAAACACTTACTATATTAGGCTACTCTACCAATCCTGAAAGATGTAGCAGCTCTACCTAATACAAAGGAACAAAGAGGGAGGTTGCCAAAGTAAAGAGATAAAAAAACATGTCCCAAATCAAAGAACAGAATAAAACTCCAGAAAAATAACTAAACAAAATGTAGAGAAGCAATCTACTAGACACAGAATAATAAACACTGGTCATTACTATGCTCAATGAACTTAGAACTTCAACATAAAAATGACCATTTTGAAAAAATTGATATACTAACTGAAATTAAGTATAACTTACAGAGAACAAGAGTATGTGAAGCTGAAAAGCTAATTAAATTCTTGGACTATAAGGAGTCAAAAATTATTCAATCAGATCAGTAAAAAGTATAGAAATAAGTGAAAATTGTGTAAGAAACCTCTGTGAAAACTTGAAGTGTACCAACATTAGCATCATGAAGGTGCTGGAAAAAGAGGAGGAAGAAATTGAAAACCTACTTGAAATAATGACAGAAAACTTACCTAACTTGTGAAAAAAAATAGACAAGTCCAGAAAGCATAGCAACTCCCAAACAAGATGAACATAAGGAAGCCCACACTAAGATCATAATTAAAATGCAGAATGTTAAAATAAAACAGAAAATTTTAAGAAGCATCAAGAGAAAAGCAGTTAGTCATATGGTAGTTCTTTTTTAGTTTTTTTGAGGAACAACCATACTTTCCTCCATAATGGTTGTATTACTTTTACATTCTTACCAACATTGGATAAGTTTTTCTTTTTCTCCACAGCCTCTCCAACACTTGCTATTACCTGTCTTGTTGATAATATCTAATCTAACAGGTGTGAAGTGGTATCTTTTTGTAGTTTTGATTTGCATTTCTCTAATAACTATTGAAGATGAGCATCTTTTCATATAGCTATTGGCCATTTTTATTTCTTCCTGGGAGAAGCATCTGTTCATGTACTCTTCCCATTTTTTCATTGGATTGTTTGTTGTTGAGTTTCATGAGTTCTTTGTATATTTTGGACATTAAGCTCTTATCTGAGCTGTGGTTTGAAAATCTCTTCTTCCATTTAGTTGGCTCTCTGTTTGTTTTGTTTTCAGTTTCTCTTGCTGTGCAAAAGCTTTTTAGTTTGATTTAGTCTCATCCATTCATTTTTCTTTCCCTATACTTCCCTTGCCTTTGGAGCCAAATTAATAAAATGCTCTTTAAAACCAAGATTTAAGAGCTTAGTTCCTATGTTTTCTTCTATGTACTTTATTGTTTCAGGTCTTATATTTATGTCTTTGATGCATTTTGAATTAATTTTTGTATAAGGGAACAAACTCTATTCGGGTTTTATTCTTTTTCATGTGGCCTTCCAGTTTTTCTAGCACAATTTGTTGTAAAGGCTTTCTTTTCTCCACTGTGTTATTGGCCCCTTTAACAAAAATCATCTCTCTCCTGGGTATATACATCCAAAACTCAATAACATTGGTATGTAAAGACACATGCAGCCCCATGTTCATTGCAGCATTGTTCACGGTGGCCAAAATGAGGAAACAACCAAAAAGTCCTTCAATAGATAAATGGATAAAAAAGATGTGGTACATATATACTATAGAATACTACTCAGCCATAAAAAATAATGACATCAAATCATTAACAACAAAATGGATGGATCTTGATAACATTATACAAAGTGGAATAAGTAAATCAGAAAAAAACTAAGAACTAAATGATTTCATACATATGCTGGACAGAAAAATGAGACTAAAAGAAGAAACATGGACAAGAGTGTGATGGTTACCAAGGGGGGTAAGAGAGGGAAAAAAAGGAAGGGGAAAAGTGGCACAAAAAATCTAGATAGAAGGTGATAGAGGACAATTTGACTTTGGGTGGTGGGTATGCAACATAATTGAATGACAAGATTACCAGGAGATTTTTTTGAACATATGAACCCAGATTTATTAAAGACATTCCATTAAAATTAATAAAAAGAAAAATAAAAGCAGTTAGTTAACTACAAAAAACTTTCATAAGACTGTCAGCTGATTTCTCAATAGAAAATTTGCAGACCAGAACCTATTGGCAAAAAATATTTAAAGTGACAAAATGCAGGTATGTACAACCAAGACTACTCAGTTTAGCAAAGCTATTATTTAAAATCATAGGACAGATAAAGACTTTCCCAGACAAGAAAAAACTGAGAGGTAATCACCAGTATTATATAAAATGTTAAAGTGTATTCTTTAAAAAAAAAAGATAAAAATTATAAACTATAAAGTAGCAATAGATATCAATAGGTGAATCTAAAAAAACAAAATGAACAAGCAGAATAGAAATGAACAAAAAATACACAGAGCATTTTAATGGTTGCCAGAAAAGAGGGAAGTTAAGAGGATGGGAAAAAAAGATGAAGGGATTAAGAATAATAAACAAGTTATTTAAAAGAATCTTGGTGATGTCAAGTACAGAATACACAATATAGTCAATAATATTCTATTAACTATGTATGGTTTTAGACAGGTGCAAGATTTATCAGGATAACCACTTAGCATGTTATGTAATGTATAATCACTGGGGACTACACCAAAAACTAATATAATAGTATATGTCAATTGTAACTAAAAAATAATAACAATTAATTTGAAAAAATGCATATAAAAAATAAAGAACACACGTATGTTTAAATTTTATAGGTAAGTATACAACACAATATAGACCTATTATTTCTTTCTTTAAGTGATTCAAAAAAGAGAAAATTGCATAAAAAATAATAGTGCAAAAAGAACAGAAAAATGAAGTTATAGAGGAGTATATCATATACTGTTTACAAAAATTGGGGGATATATAAAACTGAATATGAACCAATAAAAAAGCATACTGAAATTTTTTATATACTTTGGAAATGGGATTAGAAAAGAAAAACAAAAAGAAGACGATATAATGTAAGAGGTATTTATATATTAGGTTTTAAAAAATACATGGATTGGCATGTCCTTAGACTACTGAGAAAATATAATGTTGTATTTTGTTATCAAAACAAATAAAAAAAACTTTAATTAAAAAGGCAATAAATTTTGCAATCCATATACAGATTATGATACACTAAAAATTTTTAAACTTAAAATAGAAATTAGCATATCATATGAAAAGAACAGGTACTTAAAAAAATTTAAAGCAAGCTTCTTTTATGGAAAAGTAATGTTTAAATAACAGACCAGCCAGTATTCCATCATTATTTAAATTCATCTAAAATAAGAATATAAAAGAAAACTTCAATTCAATTCATAAAGCCCATTATTTTAATATTCAGAGTTGACAAGACAATGGAAAACAACTGCAGACCATTCTAATACCTTGATTTTATATTTATAAATATAATGTTAGTAATTAACTTAGCAACCTGTCAAAAAATTTGATCAACCAAGCATTTCATAAGGAATTCAACTATTCAACAGCACAAACATTAACAAAGTAATCCTATCAAAAAACTAAAGGATAAAGCCATATGTTTATTATATAAATACTAAAATGGCATATGATAAAATTCAGACATTAATAAAAAGTCTAAAAAAATTAAATATGAAAGAATCACTTACCCTCCTCCACAAAAAATCAAACAACATTCAAAACAAGCCAAACATTAAAAATGTTTTTAAATCAGAAACCTAGCACCATTTATCAAAGAAGCGAATATAACAAATTAATTAATGACACAGACTCTAGAACCAGACCAATTAGGTTTCAATTCTAAGCCCACCCCATTCTGAGTTATGTGGTTTTGGGTTAGTAATTTTTTAGCACTGGAGTCTTAATACAAATGGAGGTGATAATAATAGTAACTATTTTAAAATATGTTGAAAAACTGCATATGTTAATAACTGTAATATTTGACACACTTTAAGTCCTCAAAAATGGAAGCTATTATTATTAGTTACCAATTGTATCAAAGATTTTAGAGCGTTACTGTGTAATAAATGAAACTTTCCTTAATAATAAAAATGTGTTATATCTACAATGCCCAATGTATTAGCCAATACAATAGTTGGCAATTGAGCACTTGGATAGGAGCTTTGAATGTACAAAACTAAAAACATAAACAGCTACCCAACTTCAACTAATGAAAGAATGAAAAGGAAATCCTTTTTTCAAAGCACAGATCTAAAACTGGACAAAATTGTCACATATACATACAGTGCTTACTCTAAAGAAACCACTAGAGTTTCAGGTAAAAACAGTGAGAGGAACTGACATTTCTTCTGAGGATGATCTTATGATTTCCCACTGCCACCTCGAAAGTCTGGTATGCAAGGTTAATTTTCACTAGAATGGGGAATGGCCATAAAAACAGCAGTTTAGACACTGGCAAGGTAGCTCAACTTGTTGCAGCATTGTCCTGATATGCCAAAGTTACAGATCCAATCTGCAGTCAGGAACAAAACAAGAATCAACCAATGAATGCATAAATAAGTAGAACAAAGAATTGATGTTTCACTTTCTCTCCCCCTTTCACTTTCTGAAATTGATAAACTTACAAAAAACCCCAGCATCTTTGCTAAAATATGAGGTAGATTCAACTACAAGAAAAGAGCAAATATAAAAACAGAAGCTTTAAATATAGAGATCTCAGAAAAAAACAGCTTTGCTGTCCTGAGGCTAGGATCACAGAGCAAGTAGCTTTCCCAAGAGAAAATTTATATGAGATATTATAAATGAGAGTCAGGGAAGAAGTGAACTAAACTTTCCACAGAAATATGACCAACTAAATGGGGTAAATGCAAGAGACTATTTCACTCTGTGTCCTCCTGTCACTTAAAAAAAGAAAGAAAATGAAAAAAAGATATTAATTGTATAATTACTCTGTAAGTCATGAATTGCTTTTCTCTTCCTTCCAAGATTTTCTTAGCATGTCTTTCTTTGTCTTTCAGCTCTTTGACTGATATATTTAGGTTAGGTTTGGTGCACTTTGCATTTATCATATTTAAAGGTTTTCTAACTTTTGGAATCTTTAGATTAATGTATTTCATAAAGTTTGGAACATTTTTGCTATTCTTTATATTTCTTACTCCTAACACATTTCCTGGGACTCTCATTACATTTGTGTTGGAATTTTGATGTGGTCCCTCTTTCAGGTCTATTTTGCTTGGATACTTTTAAATTATCTATCAACAAATTTACTCGAGCCTGTTATTGAGCCCAGATATGTAATGAAATTTTTACTATGGATATTGTACTTTTCATCTCTATGGGTTATCATTTTTAGTTCTCTCTTCAGACTTTCCTGTAGTTTGATGCATTGTCATTGTATTTTACTTTATGCTTTGAAAGGCTTCTTTTATTCTTGGAAATATTTATACTAGCTGCTCTGACATCTTTGTCTGCTAACTTCAGTGTTTGGGTTCATTTGATTATAGACTGAAGATTATTACTCCTGAGGTTAGGTTACAATTGCCTGTTTTTTTGAAGGTTTCCACAACTTGATATCTAAGGTAATGTAGCAATTGCTAATTCTTTTGTATTTTCTATGGGCTGTCACTATTTCTTAGTAGATTGCTTAGACTTAAAGTATAAAATCTATTTTCTATGCAGTGTGTTTCCACTGATGACTCTTTTCTATGTATATATAGACATGTTGGTTTGTGTGTTGTATTTCTTTGCATGGCTTCCCGGAGTTTGCTCCTGTATCTTCATAGTTCAGTAGTCAGCCTGGACATGGGCAGGAGTTGTGGTCAAATATCTTGAACCTATGAGCCTTACAACTACTTATGATTGATTCTGTAGTTTTGAAATCACATTCAAAGTTGCAGCCAGTTTTTAGTTTTACTTGGCCTCTTGTATTTGCTGGGCTTTCCTGGGTCTTTAATTTATTTATTTATTGTCATTATTATTTTGGTGACAGTGACAGAATGAGGAACAGATAAATACAGACAGACAGAAATGGAGAGAGATGAGAAGCATCAACTCTTCATTGCAGCATCTCAGCCACTCATTAATTGCTTTCTCATATGTGCTGTGACTGGGAAGGGAGGACACAGCAGATTGTGCTTAAGTCAGGAACCTTGGACCCATAATGATGAGTTCTGCTCAAACCAGATAAACCCATGCTCAAGCCAGCAACAATGAAGTTTCAAACGTGACCCTTCCACATCCAAGTCGATGCTATATCCACTGTGTCAATGCCTGCTTAGGAATCTTGAGTTTTCCTTTTAGTTGGTCAGATTTGTTTGGAAAGATTATTTCACTTTTTCTGTGACTCTCATTTTTAATATCACATATTAATTTTCTTTGGGAAAACTACTTGCTCTGTAATATTAACCTAAGGACAGTAAAGCTATCAATAATTTCCCATTCTACTCTTTTTACTTCTGTCTTTTGAACTTCTTTTACATAAAAGTATGTCATGTATTGTAAAATAGGATGTGCTTTGATTTTACAAGTATTTTTAATTTTAACAGCTTTTTTATTTTGAAAAATGTATTCTTATTGCATAAGTGCAAAAAAAATGATCTCAAAACAACAAAAATTGTCATACAGATATATCTACTCTTAATATTAGGACATTTTCTTTCCATATTCTTTGTGTACTTATTATATTGCTCTTTGTATATATAATAAGGTACATTGGGTGTGAGTATATCTGTGTGCATTGCACATGAGCATATCTCTCTGTGTCCACAGTGTCTGTCATCTGTAGATATCTGTGTAAGTATGCAAATGACTATTTATTCATTCATTCAGGAAACACTTATTGCATTTCTATTAAGTGCCAGGCACTGTGCTCGATATTGGTTGCCTATAGTGAATGAGACAGACTCACTTTCTGTATTATGAATAGTACAATCTCATGGGGTAGACAGAAGGCAAAAAATATACATAAATAAAATAACTGTAAGTATAACAAGCACTGAATTTTGTAGTGCAATATCTTTGGGGTCAGTTATGATTTACTGTGGCGAGGTTCACTATATCAGATTCTCAGAAGGCAGAGCTGAGACATAAGTCTCCGTTTTACAGCAATGCATGTTCTCAGGTATAAAAATGAAAAATATAAAAGTTATAAAACAAAGACTCTGGAAGGTGTTCTGTGAGCAAAAGAACCTAGCTTGTATGTGCTGACCAATGCTCAGACAAATTCTGATGTTCAAAGTTTAGGGGGTCGCTCAGTCTGGACTGTTGCCACGGCACAAAAAAAAAGTGCATGATAGAAAAGGGGTCACTTGGTGCTACAAAATAAAAATAGTGATTATGCCTCCAAATTTCAAGAGCAAAGAAAAGTCTTCTGGTGTTGTCACCACAGCAGACAAGATTACCATTTTATTTTTAATTACCTCTGATTTTCCCTAGTAAAGTTTTTCCCCAAAAGACAATGGCTTGTTGTCACCAGAGAGCTCAGTAGTTAAAGAATCATACCCATACGCTAATGTCATATGTTTGGTCCTCGGTCAAGGCACATACAGAAACAGATTGATGTTTCTTACAATCTGTAAGTCTTTTCCCCCATTTATCCTACCTCTAAAATGAATAAACAAATAAAAAATGGCAATGGCATTTTGGTTGTTGTATTTGCAGCATAAATTGCATAGAAGAATGAATTGTGTTTTTCAAAATATCAGCCCAAAAGAAAATAAATGGTAAGTTTGTAAAGTACCATGTTTCCCCATGTATAAGAAGCCTCCCTGTATAACAAGCACCTTAATTTGGGGACACATATTTTGAGAAAATGATAACAAATGCGAATGAACGGAAAATGCAAGTAAAAAATAATGCAATGACTGTCTAAGTCGCACCCAGTTTTCTAACCACAGAGTTTTAAACAAAGATAAGTTTTATACATGGGGAAATATGAAATACACCCTAAAAAATGTCTCTATGGACATTTCTTCTTTTCTTTTTTTTACAGAGACAGGGAGAGAGTCAGAGAGAGGGATAGATAGAGACAGACAGACAGAAATAAAGAGAGTTTTTATAATGTGCCAAGTCACAGATCAGTCTTCAGTTTTTTTTTGTGACCCCTTACGTGTTCATTGACTCCTGTATCATATGTGCCTTGACTAAAGCGCTACAGCTGATCGAGTGAAAGCTTGGTCAAGCCAGCGACCTTGCGCTCAAGCTAGGAGCTTTGCTCAAACCACATGAGCCTACGCTCAAGCTGGCGCCCTTGGGATCTCAAACCTGGGTCCTCCGCATTCCAGTCAACTGCTCTAACCACTGCGTATCGCCTGCTCAGGCAGTGAACATTTTTTCTTTTACTTTTTCTGGTTTTTATTTAGTATACTAGTTCTTAGTATGGGTGGAAAGGCTGTGTATTTTAAGGTTTTCTTGCCTGAAAATATATTAATCACTACATTTTTTCATTAGTTTCATTATGTAGTTTTTATTTCCACTAATTTTAAGGTATTTTGCAATTTAAATTGTGATTTTGAGGGGAGGGATTTATTAGGAGTGAATTTCTTTACCTTCTTAAAAGGGATTTTTAGTTAATTTCTTTTACTGTTTACTATATTAAGTGTAACAACAAAAAGAAACATGCTTTATATCATTTCTAGGGTTAGAGGTAGTTGAAACTTGCTTGAAAGAACAAAAGGGTTATACGTGGTAAATGTTTTCCAAGTGCAATTTCTTCTTCCACCTCGTGTGCACCTTGAGAATAACAGCTCAGATAAGTTCACCTGGAAAAATATATCAGTTGGGTGTTGTGCATTATCTATCAATGCTGAATCTAAGGCTATGTAAAAGAAATTATTATACCTTGTAAATATAACGAATTTCTAGTTACTGCTTGCTACTTCTTTCAAAGTTAATTGTAGTAAAAGCAAGAGATATACTTGGTATCATTTCCATCTTGTGCAGTTAGCTGGAACTTGCTCCTTAGCTTATACAATAATGGTTTCTGTTACATGTGCTTCTCTGCTGCCACCTCGTGTGCATGCTGGAAATCATGCCTCAGTACAGGTCCACAGGATATTTGGTAGAGAGCATTGGCTATAATCGTTGATTCCAATTTGCCATTTCTGTAAAGTTTTTGTGTATTCTTAGTGGATAGATTTCTGAAAATCTCTCGGTTCATCTTGTTTTTCTTCTTTCCTTCCAGCCATGCTTTCATAAAGCCTTTGATTGTGCCCATCATATACCAGGCACTGTGCTTGGAACTCCTGTCCCTGCCCTCAATGACTTCCCAATCTACTATTTTAACTTCTGTCTTTTTTACTTCTTTTATATAAATATATTTCGTGAATTGTAAAATAGAATGTGCTTTTATTTTACAAGTATGTTTAATTTTAACAGCCTTTTTATTACAAAATGTATTCTTATTGCAAAAGTGCATAAAAAATGATCTCAAAAAGAACAACATCAAATTTTCATACAGATATATTCACTGTTAATATGAGGACATTTTCTTTCCATATTCTTTGTGAACCAATTATATTTCTCTATGTATATATACTCAGGTATATTGGGTGTGTGTACATCTGTGAGCACAGATGTGCATTGCACATGAGCATATCTCTCTGTATCCACAATGTCTGTCATTTGTGGATATCTGTGTATGTATTCAAATGACTATTCATTCATGCAGGAAACACTGATTGTATTTCTATTATGTGCCGGGCACTGTGCTCGACATTGCGTGCCTATAGTTAATAGGACACATTCACATTCTGTATTTATGCATACTACACAGTCATGGGATAGACAGAATGAAAAAATATACATAAATAAAATAATCATAAGTTTAACGAGCACTGCATTTGGTAGTACAATATCTTTGGTGTCAGTTATGATTTATTCTGGCGAGGTTCAGTATATCAGTATCTCAGAAGGCAGAGCTGAGTCATAAGTGTCGGTTTTTCAGCAATGCGTATTCTCAAGTATAAAACTGAGATAATATAAAAGATATGAAACAAGGACCCTGGGAGGTGTTCTGTGAGCAACAGATCCGAGCTTGTATGTGGTAAACAATGCTTAGATAAATTCCTATGTCCAAAGCTTAGGACGTCTCTCAGTCTGGACTGCTGCCATGGCACAAGAGAAAGTGCTTGTTAGGAAAGGGGTCACTTTGTGCTAATGAATTAGAAATAGTGATTATGACCCTGAATTTCAAGAGCCAAGAAAAGTCTTCTGGTGGTTTCACCACAGCAGACTAGATTATCATTTTATGTTTTAATTACCTCTGGTTTTTCCTAGTGAATTTTTGCCCCAAAAGACAATGGCTTGCTCTCAACAGAGAGCTTAGTAGTTTAAGCATCACAAACATACACTAATATCATAGGTTTGCTCCTGGGTCAAGGCACATACAGAAAGAGATTGATGTTTCTGACTATTTGTTTGTATTTCCCCCCCTCTATCCTGCCTATAATATGAATAAATAAATAAAGGAAAAAATGACAATGTCTTTGTTGTTGTTGTTTTTGCAGCATAAATTGCAAAGAAGAGTGAAATATGTTTTTTAAAATCTCAGCCCAAGAGGAAATAAATGGTAAGTTTGTAAAGTACCATATTTCTCCATGTATAAGAAGCCTCCCTGTAAAACACGCACCTTAATTTGGGGTCACATATTTTGAAAAAATGATAACAAATGCGAATGAACAGGAAATGCAAGTAAAAAATAATGCAATGACTGTATAAGTCGCTCCCAGGTTTCTAACCCCAGAGTTTTCAACAAAGATAAGTTTTATACATGGGGAAATATAAAATACACCCTAAAAAATGTCTCTATGAATATTTCTTCTTTTCTTTTTTTTACAGAGACAGTGAGAGAGTCAGAGAGAGGGATAGATAGAGACAGACAGACAGAAATAAAGAGAGTTTTTATTATGTGCCAGGTCACAGATCAGTCTTCAGTTTTTTGTTGTGACCCCTTATGTGTTCATTGACTCCTGTCTCATATGTGCCTTGACCAAAGGGCCACAGATGATCGAGTGACAGCTTGGTCAAGCCAGCGACCGTGCGCTCTAGCTAGGAGCTTTGCTCAAACCACATGAGCCTATGCTCAAGCTAGCGCCCTTGGGATCTCAAACCTGGGTCCTCCGCATTCCAGTCAACTGCTTTAACCACTGCGTATCGCCTGCTCAGGCAGTGAACATTTTTTCTTTTACTTTTTCTGGATTTTATTTAGTATCCTGATTCTTAGTATGGGTGGAATGGCTGTGTATTTTAAGGTTTTCTTGCCTGAAAATATATTAATCACTACATTTTTCCATTAGTTTCATTATGTAGTTTTTATTTCCATTAATTTTAAGGTATTTTGCAATTTGAATTGTGATTTTGAGGGGAGGGATTTATTAGGAGTGAATTTCTTTATCTTCTAAAAAGGGATTTTTAGTTAATTTCTCTTACTGTTTACTATATTATGTGTAACGACAAAACGAAACATACTTTATATCATTTCTAAGGTTAGAGGTAGTTGAAACTTGCTTGAAAGAACAAACAGGATTATATGTGGTAAATGTTTTCCAAATGCACTTTCTTCTTCTACCTCGTGTGCACCTTGAGAATAACAGCTCAGATAAGTGCACCTGGAAAAATATATCAGCTGGGTGTTGTGTGTTATCTATCAATGCTGAATCTAAGGCTATGTAAAAGAAATTATTATACCTTGTAAATATAACGAATTTCTAGTTACTGCTTGCTACATCTTTCAAAGTTAATTGTAGTGAAAGCAAGAGATATACTTGGTATCATTTCCATCTTGTGCAGTTAGCTGGAACTTGCTCCATAGCTTATACAATAATGGTTTCTGTTACATGTGCTTCTCTGCTGCTACCTCGTGTGCATCTAGGGAATCACGCCTCAGTACAGGTCCAAAGGAATATTTTGGTAGAGAGCATTGGCTATAATCGTTGATTCCAATTTGCCGTTTCTGTCAAAATTTTGTTTATCCTTAGTGGATTGTTTTCTGAAAATCTCTCGGTTCTTCTTGTTTTTCTTCTTTCCTTCCAACCATGCTTTTATAAAGCATTTGAAAGTACCCATCATATACCAGGCACTGGACTAGGAACTCAAGTCCCTGCTCTCTATGGCTTCCCATCCTACTCTTTTAACTTCTCTTTTTTTTACCTCTTTTATATAAATCTATTTTGTGAATTGTAAAATGGAATGTGCTTTGATTTTACAAGTATGTTGAATTTTAACTGCTTTTTTATTATAAAAAAGTATTCTTATTGCAAAAGTGCATGAAAAATTATCTCAAAAACAAAAACAACAAATTTTCACACAGATATATCCACTGTTATTATTAGCACATTTTCTTTCCATATTCTTTGTGAACCAATTATATTTCTCTATGTATATATACTCAGGTTCATTGGGTGTGTGTACATCTGTGAGCATAGATGTGCATTGCACATGAGCATTTCTGTGTCCACAGTGTCTGCCATTTGCGGATATCTGTGTATGTATGCAAATGATTATTTATTCATTCATTCAGGTACAATACTTATTGTATTTCTATTATGTGCCAGGCACTCTGCTCGACATTGATTACCTATAGTGAATGACACAGACTCACTTTCTGTCTTTATGAATACTACGCTCTCATGGGGTAGACAGAATGAAAAAATATACATAAATAAAATAATCATAAATTGAACAAGCACTGCATTTGGTAGTGCAATATCTTTGGTGTCAGTTGTGATTTATTCTGGCGAGGTTCAGTATATCAGTATCTCAGAAGGCAGAGCTGAGTCATAAGTGTCGGTTTTTCAGCAATGCGTATTCTCAGGTATAAATCTGAGAAAATATAAAAGATATGAAACAAGGACCCTGGGAGGTGTTCTGTGAGTAACAGATCCGAGCTTGTATGTGGTGAACAATGCTTAGATAAATTCCTATGTCCAAATCTTAGGAGGTCTCTCAGTCTGGACTGCTGCCATGGCACAAGAGAATGTGCTTGTTAGGAAAAGGGTCACTTTGTGCTAATGAATTAGAAATAGTGATTATGACCGTGAATTTCAAGAGCCAAGAAAAGTCTTCTGGTGGTTTCACCACAGAAGACTAGATTATCATTTTATGTTTTAATTACCTCTGGTTTTTCCTAGTGAATTTTTGCCCCAAAAGACAATGGCTTTCTCTCAACATAGAGCTTAGTAGTTTAGGCATCACAATCATGTGCTAATATCATAGGTTTGCTCCTGGGTCAAGGCACATACAGAAAGAGATTGATGTTTCTGACTATTTGTTTGTATTTCCCCCCTCTATCCTGCCTATAATATGAACAAATAAATAAAAGAACAAATGACAATGGCTTTTTTGTTGTTGTTTTTTGCAGCATAAATTGCAAAGAAGGGTGAAGTATGTTTTATAAAATCTCAGCCCAATAGGAAATAAATGGTAACTTTGTGAAGTACCATATTTCCCCATGTATAAGAACCCTCCCTGTAAAACATGCACCTTAATTTGGGGCCACATATTTTGAGAAAATGATAACAAATGCGAATGAATAGGGAATGCAAGTAAAAAATACTACAGCGACTGTATAAGTCGCACCCAGTTTTCTAACCACACAGTTTTCAACAAAGTTAAGTATTATACATGGGGAAATATTGAACACACCCTCCAAACTGTTTTATGATCATTTCTTTTTTTCTTTTTTTTACAGATATAGGGAGAGAGTCAGAGAGAGGGATAGATAGGGACAGACAGACAGAAATGGAGAGAGTTTTTATTATGTGCCAGGTCACATATCAGTCTTCAGTTTTTTGTTGTGACCCCTTACGTGTTCATTGACTCCTGTATCATATGTGCCTTGAACAAAGGTCTACAGCTGATCAAGGGACTGCTTGGTTGAGCCAGCAACCTTGGGCTCAAACTAGGAGCTTTGCTCAAACAACATGAGCCTACACTCAAGCTGGCGCCCTTGGGATCTGAAACCGGTATCCTCCGCATTCCAGTCAACTGCTCTAACCACTACACTAACGCCTGCTCAGGCAATGAACATTTTTTTCTTTTGCTTTCTCTGGATTTTATTTAGTATCCTGGTTCTTAGTATGGGTGGAAATGCTGTGTATTTTAACGTTTTCTTGCCTGAAAATATATTAATCACTACATTTTCCATTAATTTCCTTATGTAGTTTTTATTTTCATTACCTTTAAGGTATTTTGCAACTTGAATTGTGATTTTGAGGGGAGGGGTTTATTAGAAGTGAATTTCCTTACCTTCAAAAAAGGGATTTTTAGTTAATTTTTCTTACTGTTTACTATATTAAGTGTAAAGACAACAATAAACATGCTTTATATCATTTCTAAGGTTAGAGGCAGTTGAAACTTGCTTGAAAGAACATACAGGATTATCTGTGGTAAATGTTTTCCAAGTGCGCTTCCTTCTGCCTCCTCGTGTGCACCTTGGGAATAACAGCTCAGATGAGTTCACCTGGAAAAATACATCAGTAGGGTGCTGTGTGTTATCTATCAATGCTGAATCCAAGGCTATGTAAAAGAAAATTTTATACCTTGTAAATATAATGAATTTCTAGTTACTGCTTGCTACTTCTTTCAATGTTAATTGTAGTGAAAGCAAGAGATGTACTTGGTATCATTTCCATCCTCTGAAGTTAGCTGAAACTTGCTCCACAGCATATAAAATAATGGTTTCTGTTACGTGTGCTTCTCTGCTGCCACCTCGTGTGCATCTAGGGAATCACGCCTCAGTACAGGTCCAAGGGAATAGTTTGGTAGAGAGCATTGGCCATAATCGTTGATTCCAATTTGCCATTTCTGTCAACCTTTTGTGTATCCTTAGTGGATTGTTTTCTGAAAATCTCTCGATTCATCTTGTTTTTCTTTTTTCCTTCCAACCATGCTTTCATAAAGCATTTGAAAGTGCCCATCATATACCAGGCACTGTGCTAGGAACTCAAGTCCCTGCACTCTATGGCTTCCCATCCTACTCTTTTAACTTCTGTCCTTTTTACCTCTTTTATATAAATCGACTTCGTGAATTGTAAAATGGAATGTGCTTTGATTTTACAAGTATGTTGAATTTAACTGCTTTTTTATTATAAAAAAGTATTCTTATTGCAAAAGTGCATGAAAAATTATCTCAAAAACAAAAACAACAAATTTTCACACAGATATATCCACTGTTAATATTAGCACATTTTCTTTTCATATTCTTTGTGAACCAATTATATTTCTCTATGTATATATACTCAGGTTCATTGGGTGTGTGTACATCTGTGAGCATAGATGTGCATTGCACATGAGCATTTCTGTGTCCACAGTGTCTGCCATTTGCGGATATCTGTGTATGTATGCAAATGACTATTTATTCATTCATTCAGGAAACACTTATTGTATTTCAATTATGTGCCAGGCACTCTGCTCGACATTGATTACCTATAGTGAATGAGACAGACTCACTTTCTGTCTTTATGAATACTACGCTGTCATGGGGTAGACAGAATGAAAAAATATACATAAATAAAATAATCATAAGTTGAACAAGCACTGTATTTGGTAGTGCAATATCTTTGGTGTCAGTTATGATTTATTCTGGCGAGGTTCAGTATATCAGTATCTCAGAAGGCAGAGCTGAGACATAAGTGTCGGTTTTTCAGCAATGCGCATTCTCAGGTATAAAACTTAGAAAATAAAAAAGATATGAAACAAGGACCCTGGGAGGTGTTCTGTGAGTAACAGATCCGAGCTTGTATGTGGTGAACAATGCTTAGATAAATTCCTATGTCCAAATCTTAGGAGGTCTCTCAGTCTGGACTGCTGCCATGGCACAAGAGAAAGTGCTTGTTAGGAAATGTGTCACATTGTCCTAAAGAATTTGAAATAGTGATTATGCTCCTGAATTTCAAGAGCAAAGAAAAGTCTTCTAGTGGTGTTACCACAGCAGATAGATTATCATTTTATCTTTTAATTACCTCTGGTTTTTTCTAGTGAATTTTTGCCCCAAAAGAAAATGGCTTGCTCTCAACAGAGAGCTTAGTATTTTAAGCATCACACCCATACTTTAATGTCATAGCTTTGCTCCTGTGTCAAGGCACATACAGAAACAGATTGATGTTTCTGATTATCTGTTTTTATTTTTCCCACTCTATCCTGCCTATAATATAAAAAAAGAAATAAAAGAAAAATTACAATGGCTTTTTTGTTGTTGTTTTTTGCAGCATAAATTGCAAAGAAGATTGAATTATGTTTTTTAAAATCTCACACCATGAGGAAATAAATGGTAAGTTTGTAAAGTACCATGTTTCCCCATGTATAAGAAGCTTCCCTGTATAACACGCACCTTAATTTGGGGGCACATATTTTGAGAAAATTATAACAAATGCGAATGAATGGGAAATGCAAGTAAAAAATAATGCAATGACTGTATAAGTCGCACCCAGGTTTCTAACCCCACAATTTTCAACAAAGATAAGTTTTATACATGGGGAAATATGAAATACACCCTAAAAAATGTCTCTATGAACATATCTTCTTTTCTTTTTTTTACAGAGACAGGGAGAGTGTCAGAGAGAGGGATAGATAGAGACAGACAGACAGAAATAAAGAGAGTTTTTATTATGTGCCAGGTCACAGATCAGTCTTCAGTTTTTTGTTATGACCCCTTATGTGTTCATTGACTCCTGTCTCATATGTGCCTTGACCAAAGGGCTACAGCTGATTGAGTGACCGCTTGGTCAAGCCAGCGACCTTGCACTCAAGCTAGGAACTTTGCTCAAACCACATGAGCCTATGCTCAAGCTGGCGCTTTGGGATCTCAAACCGGTGTCCTTGCATTCCAGTCAACTGCTCTAACCACTGCGTATCGCCTGCTCAGGCAGTGAACATTTTTTCTTTTGCTTTTTCTGGATTTTATTTAGTATCCTGGTTCTTAGTATGGGTGGAAAGGCTGTGTATTTTAAGGTTTTCTTGCCTGAAAATGTATTAATCACTAGATTTTTTCATTAATTTCCTTATGTAGTTTTTATTTCAAAGGTACTTTGCAACTTGAATTGTGATTTAGAGGGGAGGGGTTCAGTAGAAGTGAATTTCTTTACCTTCTTAAAAGGGATTTTTAGTAAATTTCTCTTACTCTTTATATATTAAGTGTAACGACAAAAAGGAAACATGCTTTATATCATTTCTACGGTTAGAGGTAGTTGAAACTTGCTTGAAAGAACAAACATTATTATATATGGTAAATGTTTTCCAAGTGCACTTTCTTCTTCCACCTTGTGTGCACCTTGAGAATAACAGCTAGGATCAGTTCACCTGGTATATATATATCAGTTGGTTTTTTTGTGTTATCTATCAATGTTGAATCCAAGGCTATGTAAAAGAAATTATTATACCTTGTAAATATAATGAATTTCTAGTTACTGCTTGCTACTTCTTTCAACGTTAATTGTAGTGAAAGCAAGAGATATACTTGGTATCATTTCTATCTTGTGCAGTTAGCTGGAACTTGCTCCATAGCTTATACAATAATGGTTTCTGTTACATGTGCTTCTCAGCTGCCACCTCGTGTGCATACTTGAAATCATGCCTCAGTACAGGTCCACAGGATATTTGGTAGAGAGCATTGGCTATAATCGTTGATTGCAATTTGCCGTTTCTGCAATTTATTGTGTATCCTTAGTGGATTGTTTTCTGAAAATCTCTTGGTTCTTCTTGTTTTTCTTCTTTTCTTCCAACCATTCTTTCATAAAGCATTTGAAATAGCCCATCATATACCAGGCAGTGTGCTAAGAACTCATGTCCCTGCACTCAATGTCTTCCCATCCTACTTTTTTAACTTCTGTCTTTTTTACTTCTTTAATATAAATCTGCTTCGTGAATTGTAAAATAGGATGTGCTTTGATTTTACAATTATGTTGAATTTTAACAGCTTTTTTATTATAAATTGTATTCTTATTACAAAAGTGCATGAAAAATGACCTCAAAAACTACAACAACAAATTTTCATACAGATATATCTACTGTTAATATTAGGACATTTTCTTTCCATATTATTTGTGTACCTATTATATTTCCCTATGTATATATACTCAGGTACTTTGGGTGTATGTACATCTGTGTGCATAGATGTGCATTGCACACGAGCACATCTCTCTGTGTCCACAGTGTCTGCCAATTCTGGATATCTGTGTATGTATGCAAATGACTATTTATTCATTCACTTAAGAAACACTTATTTTATTTCTTTTATGTTCCAAGCACTGTGCTCGACACTGGTTGCCTATAGTGAATGAGTCAGACTCACATTCTGTCTTTATGAATACTACAATCTCATGGGATAGACAGAAAGAAAAAATATACATAAATAAAATAATCATAATTTTAACAAGCACTGAATTTGGTAATGCAATATCTTTGGGGTCAGTTTTGATTTATTGTGGCGAGGTTCAGTATATCAGTTTCTCAAAACGCAGAGCTGAGACATTAGCCTTGGTTTTACAGTAATACATGTTATCAGGTATAAAACAGAGAAAATATAAAAGTTATAAAGTAGAGACCCTGGGAGGTGTTCTGTGAGCAAAAGCACCTAGCTTGTATGTGCTGACCAATGCTCAGATAAATTCTGATGTTCAAAGCTTAGGCAGTCTCTCAGTCTGGACTTCTGCCACGGCACAAGAGAAAGTGCATATTAGAAAAGGGGTCACTTTGTGCTAAACATTTAGAAATAGTGATTATGCCCCTAAATTTCAAGAGCAAAGAGAAGGTTTCTGGTGTTGTCACCACAGCAGACTAGATTATCATTTTATTTTTTAATAACCTTTGGTTTTCTCTAGTAAAGTTTTTCCCCAAAAGACAATGATTTGGTCTCACCAGAGAGCTCAGTAGTTAAAGTATCACACCCATCTGCTAACTTCATAAGTTTGGTCCTCAGTCAAGCACATACAGAAACAGATTGATGTTTGTGACTATCTGTATATCTTTTCCCCCCTATATCCTGTCTCTAACATGAATAAATAAATAAAAGAAAAAAAGAAAATGGCGTTTTTGTTGTTGTTTTTGCAGCTTAAATTTCATAGCAGAATGAATTATGTTTTTCAAAATCTCACCCCAAGAAGAAATAAATTGTAAGTTTGTAAAGGACCATATTTTCCCATGTATAAGAAGTCTCCCTGTATAATACGAACCTTAATTTGGGTTCACATATTCTGAGAAAATGATACCAAATGCAAATAAACGGGAAATGCAAGTAAAAAAATACTGCAACGACTGTATAAGACGCACACAGTTTTCTAACCCCACATTTTTCAAAAAAGATGAGTCTTATACATGGGGAAATATCTTATACACCCTCCAAATGTCTCTGTGATCATTTCTATTTTTCTTTTTTCTTTCTTTTACAAAGACAGGGAGAGAGTCAGAGAGAGGGACAGATAAGGACAGATGAACAGAAATGGAGAGAGTTTTTATTATGTGCCAGGTCAGAGATCAATTATCAGTTTTTCATTGTGATCCCATAACTGTTCATTGACTCCAGGCTCATATATTCCTTGCCCAGTGGACTACAGCTGATTGAGTGACCGCTTGCTCAATCCAGCGACCTTGGGCTCTAGATGGTGTGCTTTGCTCAAAGCATATGAGCCCACACTCAAGCTGGCGCCCTTGGGATCTCAAACCTGTGTCCTCCGCATTCCAGTCAAATGCTCGAACCACTGCGCCATCGCCTGCTCAGGCAGTGAACATTTTTTCTTTTACTTTCTCTGGATTTTATTTAGTATCCTGGGTTTTAGTATGGGTAGAAAGGCTTTGTATTTTAAGGTTTTCTTGCCCTAAAATATATTCATCACTACATTTTTACATAGGTTTCCTTATGTAGTTTTGATTTCCATTAATTTTAAGGTATTTTGAAACTTAAATTGTGATTTTGATGCGGGAGTTATTTAGGAGTGAATTTCCTTACCTTCAAAAAAGAGATTTTTAGTTAATTTCTATTACTGTTTACGATATTAAGTGTAATGACAACAAAAAATATGCTTTATATCATTTCTAAGGTTAGAGGTAGTTGAAACTTGCTTGAAAGAACATACAGGATTATCTGTGGTAAATGTTTTCCAAGTGTGCTTCCCTGCTGCCACCTCGTGTCCACCTTGGTAATAACAACTCAGATCAGTTCACCTGAAAAAATACATTAGTTGGGTGTTGTGCTTTATCTAACAATGTTGAATCCAAGACTATATAATAGGAACTTTTATAACTTGTAAATATAAAGAATTTCTACTTACTGCTTGTTACTTCTTTCAACGTTATTTGTAGTGAAAGTAAGAGATATACTTAGTATCATTTCCATTCTTTGAAGTTGTAGGAACTTGCTCCATAACACGTGCATTAATGTTATCTGTTACATGTGCTTCTCTGCTGCCACCTCGTATGCATCTTGGGAATCACGCCTCAGTACAGGTCCAAAGGAATAGTTTGGTTGAGAGCATTGTCTATAAACGTTGATTCAAATTTGTTGTATTTGTAAAGTTTTTGGTATCCTTAGTTGTTTTTTTCTGAAAATCTCCTGCTACATCTGGTTCTTCTTCTTTCCTTCCAGCCATGCTTTCATTAAGCATTTGAAAGTGCCCATCATATACCAGGCACTGTGCTAGGAACTCATGTCTCTACACTCAATGACTTCTCATTCTACTCTTTTAGCTTCTGTTTTTTGAACTTCTTTTATATAAATGTACTTCGTGTATTGTAAAACGGGATGTGCTTTTATTTGAAAAGTATGTTGAATTTTAACAGCTTTTTTATTATGAAAAAAGCATTCTTATTGCAGAAGTGCAAGAATAATGATCATAAACACAAAAACAAGAAATTTTCATACAGATATAGCTACTGTTAATATTAAAAAATTTTCTTTCCATATTCTTTGAGTACTTATTATATTTCTCTATGTATATATACTAAGGTACATTGGGTTGGTGTACATCTGTGTGCATAGCTGTGCATTGCACATGAGCCTTTCGCTCTGTGTCCGCAGTGTCTGTCATTTCTAGATATCTGTGTATGTATGCAAATAATTAATTATTAATTCATTCAGGAAACACTTAATGTATTTTTATTATGTGCCAGGCACTGTGCTTGACATTGATTGCCTAGAGTGAATGAGACAGACTCACTTTCTCTCTTTATGAATACTACGCTGTCATGAGGTAGACAGAAAGAAAAAATATACATAAATAAAATAATCATAAGTTTAACAAGCACTGCATTTGGTAGTGCAATATCTTTGGTGTCAGTTATGATTTATTATGGCGAGGTTCAGTATATCAGTATCTCAGAAGGCAGAGCTGAGACATAAGTCTCGGTTTTTCAGCAATGTGTATTTTCAGGTATAAAACTGAGAAAATATAGAAGTTATGAAACAAGGAACCAGGGAGGTGTTCTGTGAGCAACCGATCAGAGCTTGTATGTGGTGAACAATGCTCAGATAAATTCCTATGTCCAAAGAATTAGGAGGTCTCTCAGTCTGGACTGCTGCCATGGCACAAGAGAAACAAGAGAAAGTGCTTGTTAGGAAAGCGGGCACGTTGTGCTAAAGAATTAGAAATAGTGATTATGCCCCTAAATTTTAAAAGCAAAGAAAAGTCTTCTGGTGGTGTCACCACAGCAGGTTAGATTCTCATATTATTATTTAATTACCTGTGGTTTTTTCTAGTGAATTTTTGCCCCAAAAGACAATGGCTTGCTCTCAACAGAGAGCTTAGTAGTTTAAGCATCACACCCATACTCTAATATCATAGGTTTGCTCCTGGATCAAGGCAAATGCAGAAACAGATTGATGTTTCTGACTATCTGTCTGAATTTTCCCCCTCTATCCTGCCTATAATATGAACAAATAAATAAAAGAAAAAATGTCAATGGCTTTTTTGTTGTTGTTTTTGCAGCATAAATTGCAAAGAAGAGTGAATTATGTTTTTTAAAATCTCAGCCCAAGAGGAAATAAATGGTAAGTTTATAAAGTACCATATTTCCCCATGTATAAGAAGCCTCCCTGTAAAACACACACCTTAATTTGGGGGCACATATTTTGAGAAAATGATAACAAATGCGAATGAACGAGAAATGCAACTAAAAATACTGCAATGACTGTCTAAGTCGCACCCAGTTTTCTAACCCCACAGTTTTCAACAAAGATAAGTCTTATACATGGGGAAATATGGAATACACCCTCCAAAATGTCTCTGTGAACATTTCTTTTTTATTTTTATTTTTTTACAGAGACAGGGAGAGAGTCAGAGGGATAGATAGGGACAGAGAGACAGGAATGTAAAGAGTTATTTTTTTTTTATTATGTGCTAGGTCAGAGATCAATCATCAGTTTTTTGTTGTGACACCTTAGTTGTTCATTGACTTCTCACTCATTGTTCCTTGACCAGGGAACTACAGGTGACAGGATGACCCTTTGCTCGACCCAATGAGCCCATTGGGCTAAAGCTGCTGAGCTTTGCTCAAACCAGATAAGCCCTCACTCAAGCTTGCGAACTTGGGACCTCAAACCTGGGTCCTCCTCATTCCAGTCAAATGCTGTATCCAGCGTGCCACTGCCTGCTCAGGCTGTGAAAATTTTTTTCTTTTACTTTCTCTGTATTTTATTTAGTATCCTGTTACATAGTATGGTTGGAAAAGCTGTGTATTTTAGTTTTTTTTTTCCACAAAAAGGTATTTATTACTACATTTTTCCATAGGTTTTCTTTATTTTTTATTTATTTTTTTTTCTGAAGCTGGAAACGGGGAGAGACAGTCAGACAGACTCCCGCATGTGCTCGACTGGGATCCACGTGGCACGCCCACAAGGGGCAACACTCTGCGCACCAGGGGGCGATGCTCTGCCCCTCTGGGGCATCACTCTGCCACAACCAGAGCCACTCTAGCGCCTGGGGCAGAAGCCAAGGTGCCATCTCCAGTGCCCGGGCCATCCTTGCTCCAATGGAGCCTTGGCTGCGGGAGGGGAAGAGAGAGACAGAGAGTAAGGAGGGGGTGTGGAGAAGCAAATGGGTGCTTCTTCTATATGCCCTGGCCGGGAATCAAACCTGGGTCCCCCGCATGCCAGGCCAACGCTTCGCCGCTGAGCCAAACGGCCAGGGCCTCCATAGGTTTTCTTATGTAGTTTTTATTTCCATTAAGTTTAAAATATTTTGTACCTTGAATTTTGATTTTGAGCGAGGGTTATTTCAGAGTGAATTTCTTAAATTAAAAAAGGAAGGTTATTTTAATTAGTTTTTATTACTGATTTCTAGAATAAGTGTAATGACAATAAGAACCATGCTTTATATCATTTCAAAGGTTTCAGGTAGTTGAAACTTGCTTGAAAGAAAATACAGGATTGTCTGTGAGAAATGTTTTCCAATGCGCTTCTCTGCTGCCACTTCGTGTGCACCTTGGGATTAACAGCTCAGAGCAGTTCACCTGGAAAAATACAAATTTCGGTGCTGTGCGTCATCTATCAATGTTGAAACCAAGACTATTTTGAAGATACTTTTATAACTTGTAAATAAAAGGAATTACTAGTTACTGTTTGCTACTTGTTTCAACGTTAACTGTAGTGAAAGGAACAGACATTTTTTTTGTTAATAATTTTATTTTTTAATGGGGTGACATCAATAAATCAGGATACATATATTCAAAGATTACAAGTCCAGGTTATCTTGTCGTTCAATTATGTTGCATACCCACCACCCAAAGTCAGATTGTCCTCTGTCACCTTCTATCTTGTTTCTTTGTGCCCCTCCCCACCCCCTTTCCCTCTCCCATTCCCCCCCCCCCCCGTAACCACCACACTCTTATCAATGTCTCTTAGTTTCACTATTATGTCCCACCTACTATGGAATAATACAGTTCCTGGTTTTTTCTGATTTACTTATTTCACTTCGTATCATGTTATCAAGATCCCACCATTTTGCTGGAAATGTTCCGATGTCATCATTTCTTATGGCTGAGTAGTATTCCATAGTGTATATGTGCCACATCTTCTTTATCCAGTCATCTATTGATGGGATTTTTGGTTGTTTCCATGTCCTGTCCACTGTGAACAATGCTGCAATAAACATGGGGCTGCATGTGTCTTTACGTATCAATGTTTCTGAGTTTTTGGGATATATACCCAGTAGAGGGATTGCTGGGTCATAAGGTAGTTCTATTTTCAGTTTTTTGAGGAACCACCATACTTTCTTTCATAATGGTTGCACTACTTTACATTCCCACCAACAGTGTATGAGGGTTCTTTTTTCTCCACAGCCTCTCCAACATTTGCTATTACCTGTCTTGCTAATAACAGCTGATCGAACAGGTGTGAGGTGGTATCTCATTGCCGTTTTAATTTGCATTTCTCTAATAGCTAAAGAAGATGAGCATCTTTTCATATATCTGTTGGCCATTTGTATTTCTTCCTGGGAGAAGTGTCTATTCATAACTTCTTCCCATTTTTTTATTGGATTGTTTGTTTGTTTGTTGTTGAGTTTTATGAGTTCTTTGTATATTTTGGATATTAGGCCCTTATCTGAGCTGTCGTTTTAAAAAATCATTTCCCATTTAGTTGGCTTTCTGTTTATTTTGTTATCAGTTTCTCTTGCTGAGCAAAAACTTCTTAGTCTGATGTAGTCCCATTCATTAATTTTTGCCTTCACTTCTCTTGCCTGTGGAGTCAAATTCATAAAATGCTCTTTAAAGCCCAGGTCCATGAGTTGAGTACCTATGTCTTCTTCTATGTACTTAATTGTTTCAGGGCTTATGTTTAGATCTTTGATCCATTTTGAGTTAATTTTTGTACAGGGGGAGAGACTATAGTCCAGTTTCATTCTTTTGCATGTGGCTTTCCAGTTTTCCCAGCACCATTTACTGAAGAGGCTTTCTTTTCTCCATTGTGTGTTGTTGGCCCCTTTATCAAAAATTATTTGACTATATATATGTGGTTTTATTTCTGGACTTTCTATTCTGTTCCATTGGTCTGAGTGTCTATTTTTCTGCCAATACCATGCTGTTTTGATTGTCGTGGCCCTATAATAGAGTTTGAAGTCAGGTATTGTAATGCCCCCAGTTTCATTCTTTTTCTTTAGGACTGCTTTGGCTATTCGGGGTTTTTTATAGTTCCATATAAATCTGATGATTTTTTGCTCTATTTCTTTAAAAAATGTCATTGGAAGTTTGATGGGAATTGCATTAAATTTGTATATTGCTTTGGGTAATATAGCCATCTTGATTATATTTATTCTTCCTAGCCAAGAACAAGGTGTATTCTTCCATCTCATTATATCTTTTTTCGATTTCCCTTAACAATGGTTTATAGTTTTCATTATATAAGTCCTTTACATTCTTTGTTATGTTTATTCCTAAGTATTTTATTTTTTTTGTTGCAATCGTGAAGGGGATTATTCTTTTGAGTTCCTTCTCAGTTGTTTCATTGTTGGCATATAGAAAGGCTATTGACTTCTGTATGTTAATTTTGTATCCTGCGACCTTACTGTATTGTCTTATTGTTTCTAGTAGTCTTTTTGTAGATTCTTGGGGTTTTCGATGTATAGGATCATATCATCTGTAAAAGTGATACCTTTACTTCTTCTTTTCCCATATGGATGCCTTTTATTTCTTTGTCTTGTCTGATTGCTCTGGCTAGAACCTCTAGTACCACATTAAATAAGAGTGGAGAGAGTGGATAACCCTGTCTTGTTCCTGATTGAAGGGGGAAAGCCTTCAGTTTAGTGCCATTTAATATGATGTTAGCTGATGGTTTATCAAATATGACCTTTATCATGTTGAGATATTTTCCTTCTATACCCATTTTGTTGAGTGTCTTAAACATAAAATTGTGTTGTATTTTAACGAAAGCCTTTTCTGCGTCTATTGATAAGATCATGTGGTTTTTGTTCTTTGTTTTGTTGATATGGTGTATTACGTTAACCGTTTTACGTATGTTGAACCATCCTTGAGATTATGGGATGAATCTCATTTGATCATGATGTATTATTTTTTAATATGTTGTTGTATTCGATTTGCTAGTATTTTGTTTAGTATTTTAGCATCTGTATTCATTAGAGATATTGGTCTGTAGTTTTCTTTTTTTGTGCCATCCTTGCCTGGTTTTGGTATGAGGGTTATGTTGGCCTCATAAAATGTGTTTGGAAGTATTGCTTCTTCTTCAATTTTTTTGGAAGACTTTGAGTAGAATAGGAACCAAGACTTCTTTGAATGTTTGATAAAATTCGCTTGTATAGCCGTCAGGGCCTGGACTTTTATTTTTGGGGAGGTTTTTAATGGTTTTTTCTATTTCTCATCTACTGATAGGTCTGTTTAGGCTTTCTGCTTCTTCTTGACTCAGTCTAGGAAGGTTGTATTGTTTTAGAAATTTATCCATTTCTTCTAGGTTGTTGAATTTAGTGGCATAAAGTTTTTCATAGTATTCTACAATAATTCTTTGTATATCTACGGTGTCCGTGGTGATTTCTCCTCTTTCATTTTGCGTTTTGTTTATATGAGTTCTTTCTCTTTTTTCCTTGGTAAGTCTTGCCAAGGGTTTGTCAATTTTGTTGATCTTTTCAAAGAACCAGCTCCTTGTTCTATTAATTTTTTCTATAGTTTTTCTGTTCTCTAATTCACTTATTTCTGCTCTGATTTTTATTATCTCCTTTCTTCGGCTGGTTTTGGGTTGTCTTTGTTCTTCTTTTCTAGTTCCTTAAGGTGGGAAGTTAAGTGGTTTACTTCGGCTCTCTCTTGTTTGTTCATATATGCCTGAAGTGATATGAACTTCCCTCTTATCACTGCTTTTGCTGCATCCCATAGATTCTGATATGTCGTATTGTCAATTTCATTAGTCTGTATATATCTTTTGATCTCTGCAGTTATTTCTTCTTTGACCCATTCATTTTTTAAAAGTATGTTGTTTAGTTTCCACATTTTTGTGGGATTTTTTTTCTCTTTTTTGCAGTTGAATTCTAGTTTCAAGGCTTTATGATCAGAAAATATGCTTGGTACAACTTCAATTTTTCTGAATTTGCTGATGTTGTTTTTTGTGGCCCAACATATGGTCAATTCTTGAGAATGATCCATGTACACTGGAGAAAAATGTATACTCAGTCACTTTGGGATGAAATGTCCTGTAGATGTCTATCATATCCAGGTGCTCTAGTGTTTTGTTTAAGGCCACTATGTCTTTGTTGATTCTCTCTTTGGATGACTGATCTAGAGCCGTCAGTGGTGTATTGAGGTCTCCAAGTATGATTGTGTTTTTGTTTTAAGATCAATAAGTAGCTGTCTTATATATTTTGGTGCTCCTTGGTTTGGTGCATATATATTAAGATTTGTTATGTCTTCTTGATTCAGTGTCCCCTTAGCCATTATGAAATGGCCATTTTTGTCTCTGAGTACTTTTCCTGTCTTGTAGTCAGCATTATCCGATATGAGTATTGCTACACCTGCTTTTTTTTGGATGTTATTTGCTTGGAGTATTGTTTTCCAGCCTTTCACTTTGAATTTGTTTTTATCCTTGTTACTTAGATGAGTTTCCTGTAGGCAGCATACAGTTGGATTTTCTTTTTTAATCCATTCTGCTACTCTGTGCCTTTTTATTGGTGAGTTTAATCCATTTACATTTAGTGTAATTATTGATATTGTGAGTTCCTTATTACCATTTTATATCTTTCTTTCTGTTAGTTTTGTGTCTTGTTTGATCCTTCTCTTTCGTTTTTCTATCTTTTGTTTTTATTTGGTTGTAGTCCATACATCTTTCCTTTGTTGCTATCTTTTTTATCTCATGTACTTCTGTGGTAGTTTTTTCAATGGTGGTTACCTTTGAGTAATGAAAAGTGTCCCTATCCTGTTCATTGTAGTGAACTATATTGTGAGTGCTTTTGCACTCCATCATCCTGTGCTACTGTTAATCTCCATCTTCTCCCCCTCTTTCTTTTTGTTGTTGTCACAGTTTAAATTTGGTTTTATTGTGTTCTTCTTGGAGCTTTTACTTGTGGCTCTGTTTTTTTTTTTTCTTTGTATCTGATTGGAGAACCCCCTTTAGTAATTCCTGGGGTGGGAGTTTTCTGATGATAAATTCCCTCATCTTTTCTGTATCTGTGAATGTTTTTATTTCTCCTTCATATTTGAAGGATAGCTTTGATGGGTATAGTATTCGTGGCTGAAAGTTCCTCTCTTTCAGGACTTTAAATATTGGGGTCCACTCTCTTCTAGCTTTTAGAGTTTCTGCTGAGAAATTTGATGATAATCTAATGGGCCTTCCTTTATATGTTTATTCTTCTTTTCCCCGGCTGCCTTGAGAATTTTTTCTTTGCTCTTGGTTTGTGTCAATTTCATTATGATATGCCTTGGAGTATGTTTGTTGGGGTTAAGAAAACTTGGAGTTCTGTTTGCTTCTTGAACTTGAGGCTTTAGTTCTTTCCACAGGCTTGGGAAGTTCTCATCTATTATTTGTTTGAGTATGTTCTCCATTCCATTTTCTCTCTCTTCTCCCTCTGATATACCTATTATTCTTATGTTATTCATTTTGATTGAGTCAGATAATTCTTGTAGGGCTATCTCATTTTTTTTTAATTTTTGAGTCTCTTTCTTCTTCTCTCTGTTGTGCCTCAAGTTGCTTGTCTTCTATTTCACTAATCCTCTCTTCTATGTGACCTGTTCTATTAGTTAAGCTTGTTACTTCGTTTTTCAGCTCGTGAATTGAGTTTTTTATCTCTGTTTGATTTGTTTTTATAGTTTCAATTTCCTTGGACATATATTCTTTGTGTTTATTGAGTTGTTTTCTGAGCTCCCTAAATTGCCTTTCTGTGTTTTCTTGTATATCTCTGAGTATTTTTAGGAATTTCTATCTTGAATTCTCTGTCATTTAGCTCCAAGGTTTCCCAATATATTAAATTTTTTCTCCATAGATTTTTCCTCATCTAGCTGTGTTACCTCTCTTTCTTTAGTATCCATGATATTCGATTTTCTCTTCCTTAATCACATCTGAGGGTGGTTTGTTGATAGTATTAATGAGATTTAATAAAGAATAAAAAGTTAAAAAAAATAATAAGAAAAATCGAAAAGAGTTGTTTTTTTTTAAAAATTAATAATTAAATAAAGAAAAATAAAATAAAATAAAAATTTTTAAAAAAGGAAATTATTCCCCCCCTTCCTTTTTTCCTCTCCTCTCCTCTCCCCTCTTTTTTGAGAAAATCTTGTGGTGAACTTTGAATTATAACAAACAATGCCTGTGATGGAGGGCCTGAATTGGAGAAAAGTAATAAAGGGGCAAAAAAAAAAGAAAGAAAAAGAAAAAGAGAAAAACGAAAAAAGAAAAAAAGAAAAAAACAGAGCCGTATGGACCCACAAAAAAACAAATAAGAAAAAAATTTGTGTCAAGAATAAAATGATTTGCTTTTAGGTGTTGGTTGTCTAAGAGTTATGATGAGAAGAATAAGAGGAAAACAGAAAAATGGGGGGACAAATTAAAAAATTACTATTGTATTTAGTGGAACAAGAACTAGATAAAAATGGAGAGCCAGGGATGGGAGCACTGCTAGTGAGTTAAAAAGGTGAAGTAAAAACCCCCCCAAAATGTCACAAACATATAAGTTTGAGTCCCAGATAAGATAATTTGTTTGTTATTGAGGTTTGAATGAGAGGAGATGTAAAGGAGAAAGGAAGAAACTAATATAGAGGGAGAAAAGAAAGAGAGAGAGAGAGAAAAAGAGGGAACCACTAAAAGAAGAAAAAAGAAAGGAGAGAGAGAGAGAGAGAGTTAAGGGTTTTGGAGTGCAACACTCATAGAGAGAAAGGAAGAAAAGAGAAAAGATAATGGGAGATGTAACACTTATGGGTAGTGTAGTTCAAGGAGAGGAGAGAGTAAGAGTGGCAGAGAGTTAAATCGGCCAAATTGAGGTGGAAAAAAAGTATCAGAATAAAGATAAGAGAAACAAATGAACAAATATAATAAAATGGGATAGGTTATAAAGTCTGCAGATTATTCTTGATTTTGAGAGGTTATCTCTTGCTTTTTCTTTTCTCTCCCTCTTCTGGTCGGTGACTCTGTTACTCCGGGTTCTGCCCCTTTGGCACGCTTCAGGTAGAGGTTTTGCAGTTGATAAGTCTCTATTGCAATGTCATGCATTGTGCTTTAGTCTCATTGGCAGTTGAGGCTCATTAGCATTTATAGGCTCCGACAGTGATATAGTCCGTGTTCCTGGAGCCTTTCTCCTAGTCATTCCTTCCTCAATTAGCAGCCTGATAATCCAGCTATGCAGTTGCTGCTGCCTCTGCCTGGATAGTAAGAAGCTCAAAGAGCTGGCAACTCCCCACTCTATTTCCACTCAGCACAGGGCTCTGGGTATGGCTCAGTCAGTCAGAGATGCTAGCATAATCAGGCGGGCTTTCCGCCCACTCAAAGACCTCTGGCTCTGTCTGCCACTCTGTCCGGTAACACAGGCTGGGCGCCCACTTCCGGGGCGCTTGAGGAAACTCTCACTCACTGGCTGTGCGTGCAGACCACGATATCGGCAGCAGTCTCACGCTCTGAGTGAAACCCCCAACCGCAGGGAAAAGTTGCAGCATTGGAATTGAGTCTCGCTCCGTCCCCGTGCGCGGCTTTTGCAAGGCGCTGGGGCGGCTTGAGATTCTGCTTTGGCCCACACAATGGCCCCTGACTCTGCCCTCTGTGCGATAACACGAGTGGCGCACTGCCGAGGCACTCAGAGGTATCTCTCATTCACTATATGCGCGCACAAACCAGGATATGAGGCCGGCGCGTTTCCCTCTGAGTGTAAACCCCTCCAGCCCGGAAAATCTCCACCGTTGGAATTAGTTCTCACTCCCTCCTGTGCGTGGCTTTCCCAGGGTGCGGGGGCTGCCCCAGAAACTCTGCCCTCGGCCCACAGAAAGGCCCTCTGAACCATGCCTCTCGTGGGGTAACACGGGCACCCACTCTCGGGGCCTAGGAAGAAATCTCTCCCCACTAACATGCGCGCACCGCCATCCAGGAGACCGGGTAGAATGGCCGCCCCACTTGTCTTTCTTTGTTTGGGTTTGGCGCGAGTGTTAGCTTGTATTGCCCTGTTTGTTACAGGATCAGTTTTTCCTCGGCTTGGATCTCCGTGCCACAGCCTGGTTCGGCCGTTTGTGCCGCGGCCTGGATCTATTCACCCCCTTTGCCCGCCTCAGTTTCTATATTCACAGTTACCAGAGAAAGCCGCCCTGTTTAGGTTAGTAAGGAAAGCGGAGCATTTCTTACTCCCTATTTCCTTCGGGGTTTGGTATATATTTAGCCAATGTTTTCTCTCGACCATACCTTTGGGTGTATTGCGAAGCATCTGGAGGGCTCCAAGTATAGGTTTTTCTGTTTCTGGTTGATAGATCCTTGTTTGAGTTTGGGGGAGATTTATCGGTATCACTTCCTACCCCACCATTACTCTGACGTCATCTACCTGAGGAACAGACATTTTTGATATCATTTCAATCCTCTGAAGTTTGTTGAAACTTGCTGCATAGCACATACAATAATTGTCTGTGTTACATGTGCTTCTCTTGCTGCCACATCATGTGCATCTTGAGAATCCATGCCTCAGTACAGATCCAAAGTAAAGGAATCGTAAAGAAGATTGACTACAAACGTTGATTCTAATTTGCTGTTTTGTAAAGTTTTTGTGTATTCTTAGTGAGTTGATTTCTGGGAATTTATCGGTTCATTTTCTTTTTCTTCTTTTCTTCCAGCACTGCTTTCAGAAAGCTTTGAATGTTCCCATCATATACCAGGCACTGTGAAAGGAAATATATGAGTAGTTGCTTGCACTCAGTGTCTTTCCATTCTACTATTTTTACTTCTGTCATTTGAACTCCTTTATTTAAATCTTCTTAATGTATTGTAAAGTAGGATGTGCTTTGATTTGATATGCATGTTAATTTAACTGCTTTTTTTATTATAAAAACTGTATTCTTACTGGCAGAAATGCCAGACAATAATGATAAGAAAACAAAACAAAAATTTTTCATACAGAGATAACTACTGTCAATATCATGACATTATCATTCCATATTCTTAGTGTACCTATTATATTTCTCTATCTAAGGTACATTGGCTGTGCATACATCTGTTTTCATAGATGTGCATTGCAGATGAGAATATCTCTCTGTGTCCACAGTGTCTATCATTTTTGGATACCTGTGTATGTATGCAAATTACTATTTATTTTTTTCATTCATTAAGAATCAGTGTATTTCTATTATGTGCCTGTCACGTTCTCGACACAGTTTTGCCTATAGTGAAAGAGACAGACTCATTTTTTTTTGTGTTTATGAATAATAAACTGTCATGCTGTGACAGAGGAAAAAAAATATACAAAAATAAAATAATTGTAAATTGTGACAAGCACTGGATATGGTAGTGCAATGTCTTTTTTTCCAGTTTTTATTGATCGTGGCGACATCCAGTATAATCAGTTTTTCCAAAAGGCAGAGCTGAGACATAAGTCCCCACTTCCTCAAGCAATGCGTGTTCTCAGCTACACAACTGAGAAAATTCTCAAATGCTGAATCAAAGAACCTGGGAGGTGTTCTGTGACCAAAAGAAACCTAGCTTGTAAGTGGTGACCTAGGCTCAGATAAATTCTGATGACTAAAGCTTAGGAGGTCTCTCAGTCTGGACTGCTGCAGCAGCAGAAAGAAAAGAAGTGCATGTTAGGAAAGGGTTTCTCATAGTGGTAAACAATCAGAAATATTGTTTATTCCCTGACTGTCAATAGCAAAAAGAAAAGTCTTCTGGTGTTTGTCAGCACAGCAGACTAGATTATTGGTTTACTTTTTCATTACCACAGGTATTCTCTAGTAATTTTTTCCCCTAAAGACAATGGTTTGCTATCACCAGATAGCTCAGTAGGTAGAGCATCAAAATCATACACAAATGTCATAGGTTGGTTCTGGGTCTAAGGCACATACAGAAACAAATTGATGTTTCTGACTATCTGTCTGTCTGTTTTCTCCCTCTATCATTAAGAACTAAATAAAAGAAAAATGACAATGAAATTTTTTTTGTTGTTTTTGCAGCTTAAATTGCTTAGAGGAATGAATTATGTTTTTCAAAATCTCACCCCATGAGGAAATAAGTGGTAAATTTGTAAAGTACCATATTTTCCCCTGTATAAGTAGGTACCCTGTATAAGAAGCACCTTAATTTTGGGGCACAACATTTGAGAAAATGATAACAAATGCAAAGAACAAGAAATGCAATTAAAAATACAACAACCAGTGTATAAGATGCACCCAGTTTCAAACCCCACATTTTTTAAATGATGAGTTTTATACATAGGAAAATATGGATAGAACTTGTAAATGACTCCGTGAACATTTCATTCTTTCTTTTTTCTTTTTTACATAGACATAGAGAGAGTCAGAGAGAGGGATAGATAGGGACAGACAGACAGTTATGGAGAGAATTTTTTATTATGTGCCAGGTCACAGATCAATCATCAGTTTTTCATTGGGACACCTTAGTTGTTCATTGACTGCTTTCTCATATTTGCCTTGATCAGGGGGGTCTGGCTGACCATGTGACCGCTTGCTTGAGCCAGCGACCTTAGGCTCAAGGTGGTGAGCTTTGCTAAAACAAGATAAGCCCATGCTAGACTGGCGAACTTTGTATCTAAAATCTGGGTACTGCACATCCAGTCAAATGCTCTACCCACTGCACCACTGTCTTGTCAATCTGTGAACATATTTTTCTTTTACATTCTCTGGATTTTATTTAGTATCCTTGTTCTTAGCAGGGGTGGAAAGGCTGTCTATTTTAAAGTTTTTTTCCCCTAAAATATATTTATCACTACATTTTCCCATACATTTTCTCATGTAGTCTTTATTTTCATTAATTTTAAAGTACTTTCTAACTTGAATTGTGAGTTTGAGGGGGGCTTATTTAGAAATGAATTTCTTAGCTTAAAAAAGATATTGCTTTTTAGTTAGTTTCTATGAATGATTACTAGAGTAAGTATAATGACAACAAGAAACATCCTTTATATGATTTCAAAGGTTTGAGGTAGTTGAAACTTGCTTGAATGAACATACAGGATTGTCTGTGGTAAATGTTTTCCACCAGCGATTCTCTGCTGCCATCTTGACTGCACCTTGAAAATAATAGCTCAGAGCAGTTCACCTGGAAAAATAAAGCAGTTGGGTGTTGTGCGTTATCTAACAATGTTGAATCCAAGGCTATCTAGAAGATACTTTTATAACTTTTAAATGTAAGAAAGTTCTTGTTACTGTTTGCTACCTGTTTCACCTTTAACTGTAGTGTAAGCAAGAGATTATACTTGATATCATTTCAATTCTGTGAAGTTTGCTGGAACTTGCTCCATAGCACATACAATAATGGTCTCTGTTACATGTACTTATTTGCTGCCACCTTGTTTGCATCTTGTAAATCACGCTTCAGTACAGGTCCAAAGGAAAATTTTGGTAGATAAGATTGTCTACAACCGTTCTGTGAATTTTTGTGTATCCTTAGTAGTTTGCTTTCTGGGAATCTATTGTTTCATCTTCCATTTACTTCTTTCCTTCCAGCCATGCTTTCATGAAGCCTTTGAAAGTGCCCATCATATACCAGGCACTGTGCTAAGAACTCATGTCCCTGCACTCAGTCACTTCCCATTCTACTTTTTTTACATCTGTTTTTTGAACTTCTTTTATTTAAATATACTTAATGTATTGTAAAATATGATGTGCTTTGATTTAAAAAATATAATGAATTTTAACAGCTGTTTTATTATAAAAATGGTATTCTTATTGCAGAAGTGCAAAAAAAATGATAAGAAAAACAAAAGAACAAATTTTCATACATAGATATCAACTGTTAACTTTAAGCCTTTTTCTTTCCATATTCTGTGCATACCAATTATATTTCTCTATGTATATGTACTCAGGTACATTGGTTGCGTGTACCCACGTGTGCATAGATGTGTATTGCACATAGGCATATGTCTCTGTTTCAATAGTATCTGTCACTTTTGGATATCTGTGTACATATGCAAATGACTTTTTATTCATTCAATCAGGGAAACACTTATAGTATTATATATATGCCAGGCACTGTGCTCGACACTGTTTGCCTAAAGTGAATGAGATAGACTCACAAAATATAAACTCTCTGACACAAAATATATACTCTCTCCATTTCTGTCTCTCTGTCCCTACCTATTCCTCTCTCTGACTCTCTCCCTGTCTCTGTAAAAATAAAGAAAAAAATAAGAAATGTTCACGGAGACATTTGAAGGGTGTATACCATATTTCCCCTTGTATAAGACTCATCATTTTGGAAAAATGTGGGGTTAGAAAACTGGGTGCATATTATACAATGATATTACTATTTTTTTACTTGTATTTCCAGTTTATTCGCATTTGTTATCAATTTCTCAAATTTTGTGCCCTAAAATGAAGGTGCGTCTTATACAGGGAGGCATGTTATGTCTCTTGAGGGACAAAATTACTAGAGAAAACTTGAGGCAATTAAGTAATAAAATAATAGTCTAGTCTGCTGTGGTGAAAACACCAGAAGACATTTTTATGTCCTTGACAGTCAAAGGCAGAAAAAGTATTTCTGATTGTTGAGCACGAATTGACACCTTTCCTAACATGCACTTTTTCTTGTGCCTTGGCAGCAGTCCAGACTGAGAAACCTCCTAAGCTTTGATTCTCAGAATTTACGAGCCTGGGTTCAGCATTTACAAGTTACGTCTTTTGGTCACAGAACACCTCCCAGGTCTTTCAGTCATCACTTGTAATTTTGTCAGTTTATAGTTAGATCATGCATTGCTGAAGAACCGAGACTTGATGTCTTAACTCTGCCTCTGATAAAACAAGTATACTTAACCTTGCCACAATTAATCACAACTGGGACCTAACATATTGCAATACAAAATCCAGTGTTTGTCACAACTTATAATATTTTTATGTATATTTTCCTATGTCTGCCTACTCCGTGACAGTGTAATATCCATAAAGACAGAAAGTGAGTCTGTCGCATTCACTATAGGCAACCAGTGTCGAGCAAAGTGCCTGGCATATAATAAAAATACAATAAGTTTTCACTGAAAGAGTGAATAGTCATTTGCATACATACAAAATTATCCACAAATGACAGACAACTATTGAAACAGAGAGGTATGCTCATGTGCAATGAGCAACTATGCACACATTGGGTACATGCACCCAATGTACCAGAGTACATATATAGAGAGAAATATAATTGGTACACAAAGAATATGGAAAGAAAATGCCATAAAGTTAATAGTGGATATCTATGTATGAAAATTTGTTGTTTTATTTTTCTTATCATTTTTTTCCACTTCTGCAGTAAGAATACCATTTTTATGATTAAAAAAGCTGTTAAAATTCAATATACTTGTCAAATCAAAGCACATCCTATTTTACAATACACAAAGTATAATTATATAAAAGAAATTCAAAAGACAGAAGTTAAAAGAGTAGAATAGGAAGGCACTGAGTGCGGGGACATGAGTTCCTAGCGCATTGTCTGGTATACCATGGGCACTTTCAAAGGCTTTATGAAAGCATGACTGGAAGAAAAGAATAAAAACAAGATGAACAGAGAGATTTTTGTAAAACAAACTACTAAGGATACAAAAAAACTTTACAGCAACGGCAAATTGGAATCAACGTTTATAGACAATGCTTTTTACCAACATATTCCTTTGGACCTGTACTGAGACGTGATTCCCAAGATGCACACGAGATGGCAGCAGAGAAGCACGTGTAACAGAGACTATTATTTTATGTGCTATGGAACAAGTACCAGAAAAATTCAGAGGATTGAAATGATACCAAAATATCTCTTGCTTTCTCTACAGTTAACGTTGAAAGAAGTAGCAAGCACTAACTAGTAATTTCTAGTATTTACAAATTATAAAAGTTTCCTTGAAATAGCCTGGGATTCAACATTGATGGATAACACACAACAACCAACTGCTCTATTTTTCAAGGTAAACTGCTCTGAGCTGTTATTCACAAGGTGCACATGAGGTGGCAGCACAGAAGCTCACTTGGAAAACATTTACCACAGATAATCCTGTATGTTCTTTCAAGCAAGTTTCAAGTGCCTCTAAACTTAGAAATGAAATAAAAGCATGTTTCTTGTTGTCATTACACTTAGTACAGTAAACAGTAATAGAAATTAACTAAAAATGCCTTTTTTGAAGGTAAGGAAATTCACTCCTAAATTACCCCCCCTCAAAAATCACAATTCAATTTGCAATATATCTTAAAATTAATAAAAATAAAATCTACATATGGAAACCATTGGAAAAATGTAGTGATAAATATATTTTAGGGCAAGAAAACCTTAAAATACACAGCCTTTCCACCCCTACTAAGAACCACAATACTAAATAAAATACAGAGAAATTAAAAGAAAAAAATGTTCACAGCCTGAGCAGGCAATGGCGCAGTGGATAGAGCATTTGACTGGAATGTGGAAGACCCAGGTTTGCGATCCCAAAGTCGCGAGCTTGAGAGTGGGCTCATGTGGTTTGAGCAAAGCTCACCACTTTGTGCCCAAGGTCGCTGTCTCGAGCAAGCAGTCACTCAATCACCTGTAGCCCCCTGATCAAGGCACATATGAGACAGGAGTCAATGAATACATAAGGGTTCACAATGAAAAACCGATGATTGATATGTGACCTGGCACATAATAAAAAACTCTCTCCATTTCGGTCTGTCTGTCCTGATCTATCACTCTCTATGACTCTCTCCCTGTCTCTGTAAAAAAAGTAAAAGAAAAAAGAAAAAAAGAAATGTTCACAGAGACACTTGATGGGTGTATACCATATTTCCCCATGTATAAGACTCATCTTTTTGAAAAATGTCGGGTTACAGAACTGGGTACGTCTTATACAGTGGTTGTCATATTTTTTACTTGCATTTCCCATTTATTTGCACTTGTTTTCTTTTCTCATTTTGTGCCCATAAATTAAGGTGTTGTCCTTATACAGGGAGGCTTCTTATACATTGCAAAAATATGGTACTCTACACACTTACCATTTATTCCTCTTGGGGTGAGATTTGAAAAACATATTTCATTCTCTTATGCAATTTAAGCTGCAAAAACAGCAACAAAAAAGCCATTGTCATTTTTTTCTTTTATTTATTTATTCATGTTAGAGGCAAGATAAAGGTGGGAAAAGGAAGACAGATAGTTAGAAACATCAATCTGTTTCTGTATTTGTCTTGACCCAGGAGCAAACCTATGACATTAGTATATGGGTGTGATGGTTTAAATATTGAGCTCTCTGGTGAGAGCAAGTAATTGTATTTTGCGGAAAAATTTACTGGAGAGAACAGAGGTAATTAAAAAATAAAATGATAATCTAGTCTGCTGTGGTGAAAACAACAAAAGACTTTTTTTTCCTCTTTAAATTCAAGGGCATAATCACTACTTCTAAATGTTTAGCACAAAGTGACCACTTTCCTAAGATGCACTTTCTCTTGTGCCATGGCAGCAGTCCACACTGAGAGACCTCCTAATCTTTGGACATCAGAATTTATCTGCGCATTGGTCATCACATACAAGCTAGGTTCTTTTGCTTACAGAAAACCTCCCAAGTCTTTGTTTCATAACTTCTATATCATTTTAGGCTTTATACCTATACAAACATTGCTGAAAAACTGAGACTTATGAATCAGTTCTGCCTTTTGAGAAAATGATATACTGAACCTCGGCCACATTATATAATAACTGACACCAAAGATATTGCACTACAAAATTCAATGCTTGTTACATTTACGATTATTTTATTTATGAATATTTTTTCTTTCTGTTTACCCTATGACAGTGCAGTATTCATAAAGACAGAAAGTAAGTCTGTCTCATTCAGTATAGGCAAACAGTGTCGAGCACAGTGTCTGACACAGAATAGAAATAAAATAAGTGTTTCCTGAATAAATGAATGAATAGTCATTTGCATACATACACAGATATTCACAAATGACAGACACTGTGGACACAGAGAGATATGCTCATATTGCAATGCACATCTATGTACACAGTTGTACATACACCCAATGTACCTGAGTATATATACATAGAGAAATATAATAGATACCACAAAGATAATGGAAAGGAAAAGTTCTAATATTAACAGTAGATATATCTGTATGAAAATTTGTTGTAGTTTTTGAGATAATTTTTCATGCAATTCTGCAAAAAGAATACAATTTTATAATTAAAAAGCTGTTAAAATTCAACAGTACTTCTCAAATCAAAGCACATCCGATTTTACAATACACAAAGTAGAATTATATAAAAAGAAGTTAAAAGACAGAAGTTAAAAGAGTAGAATGGGAAGTACTGAGTGCACGGGACATGAGTTCTTAGCACAGGTGCCTGGTATATGATGGGACTTTCAAAGGCTTTATGAAAGCATGGCTGGAAGGAAAGAAGTAAAACAAGATGAACCGAGAGATTTTCAGAAAACAAACCACTAAGGATACACAAAAACTTTACATAGACGGTAAATTGGAATCAACGTTTATACACAATACTCTCTACCAAACTTTCCTTTGTACCTGTACCAAGGCGTGATTCCCAAGATGCACATGATGTGGCAGCAGAGAAGCACATGTAACAGAGACCATTATTTATGTGCTATGGAGCAAGATCCAGCAAATTTCAGAGGATTGAAATGATACCAAGTATATCTCTTTCTTTTCACTACAATTAACATTGAAAGAAAGTAGCAAGCAGTAACATGAAATTCCTTATATTTATTAGTTTCAAAAATTTTCTTTTAGATAGCTTTGGATTCACCATTGATGGATAACAAACAACACACAACTGATGTATTTTTCCAGGTGAACGGATCTGAGCTTGTTATTCACAAGATGCACTCGAGGTGGCAGAAGGGAAGCACACTTGGAAAACATTTATCATAGATAATTCTTTATGTTCTTTTAAACAAGTTTCAACTACCCTCTAACCTTAGAAATGATATAAAGCATGTTTCTTGTTGTCATTACACTTAATATATTAAAGAGTAATAGAAATAACTAAAAATTCCTTTCCTTAAGGTAAAGAAATTCACTCCAACCCCCCCTCAAAATCACAATTCAAGTTGCAAAATACCTTAAAATAAATGGAAATAAAAAGTACAAAAGAAAACCTATGAAAAAAATTTTAGTGATGAATATATTTTATGGCAAAAAATTCTGAAAATACACAGCTTTTCCACCATTCTAAGAACCAGGATACTAAAAAAAATCTAGAGAAAGTAAAAGGAAAAAAGTTCACAAGCCTGAGCAGGCGATGTCTCAGTGGTTAGAGCATTTGACTGAAATGCGGAGGACCAAAGTTTGAGATCTCAAAGGCGCAAGATTGAACCTGGGCTCATGTGGTTTGAGCAAAGCTCACCAGCTTGAGCCCAAGATAGCTGGCTGGAGCAAACAGTCACTAGATCAGTTGTAGCCCCCTGGTCAGGGCACATATGAGACAGGAGTCAATGAACACGTAAGGGGTCACAACGAAAAACTGATTATTGATCTGTGACCTGGCACATAATAAAAACTCTCCCCATTTCTGTCTGTCTGTCCCTATCTATCCGTCTCTCCGAACTTCTCCCTGTCTCTAAAAAAAAAAAGTAAAAATAAATGTTCACAGAAATACTGGAGGGTGCATACCATATTTTTTTCATGTAAAAGACTCATCTTTTTTGAAAAATGTGGGGTTGGAAAACTGGGTGCGTTTTATACAGTGGTTGTAGTATTTTTTTACTTGCATTTTCCATTTATTCGCATTTGCTATCATTTTCTCAAACTTTGTGTCCCAAATTTAAGGTGCGTCTTATACAGGGAGGCTTCATATACATGGGAAAATATTGTACAATACACCCTTACCATTTTATTTCCTCTTGGGGTGCAATTTTGAAACACATAATTCATTCTTCTTATGCAATTAACGCAGCAAAAACGATAAAAAGGCCATTAGTCATTTTTTTCTTTTATTTATATATTCATGTTAAGAGGCAGGATAAAAGGGGAAATAAGAACAGACAGATAGTCAGAAACCACGAGTGCATCTCAGAAATAACAGCTCAGATAAATTCACTAGAAAAATATATCAGTTGGTGTTATGCATTATCTAACAATGTTAAATCCAAGGCTATAAAAGAAACTTTTATAACTTGTAAATATAAAAAATTTCTAGTTACTGCTTTGCTACTTCTTTCAATGTTAATTGTAGTAAAAGCAACAGATATACTTGGTATCATTTCAATCCTCAAAGTAGGCTGGAACTTGCTCCATAGCAACACAATTATGGTCTCTATTACACGAGTTGCCCTGCTGCCACTTCGTGTGCATTTTGGGTATCATGCCTCAGTACAGGTCCAAAGGAATAGTTTGGTAGAGAGCATTGTCTATAAACGTTGATTCCAATTTGCCATTTCTGTAAAGTTTTTGTTTATCCTTAATGGTTTGTTTTCTGAAATATGTCGGTTCATCTTGTTTTTCTTCTTTGCTTCCAGCCATGCTTTCATAAAGCCTTTGAAAGTGCCCATCATATACCGGGCATTGTGCTAGGAACTCATGTCCCTGCACTCAACGACTTCCCATTCTACTCTATTCACTTCTGTTTTTGAACTTCTTTTACATAAATCTACTTCGTGTATTTTAAATAGGATGTGCTTTGATTTGACAGGTATGTTGAATTTTAACACCTTTTTTATTATACAAAACGTATTCTTATTGCAGAAGTGCAAGAAAAATGATCTAAAAAAACAACAACAACAGATTTTTCTACAGATATATCTACTGTTAATATTAGGACATTTTTTTCCTTATTCTTTGTGTACCTGTTATATTCTCTATGTATATACACTCAGGTACATTGGGTGTGTGTACATCTGTGTGCATAGATGTGCATTGCACATGAGCATATCTCTCTGTGTCCACAGTGTCTGTCATTTGTGGATATCTGTGTATGTATGCAAATGATATATTCATTCATTCATTCATTCAGGAAAACACATATTTTATTTCTATTTTTATTTTTATTTTTTTGTATTTTTCCGAAGCTGGAAATGGGGAGAGAAAGTCAGACAGACTCCCGCATATGCCCGACCGGGATACACCAGGCAAGCCCACCAGAGGCGATGCTCTGCCACCAGGGGGCGATGTTCAGCCCCTCTGGGGTGTCGCTCTGCCATGACTAGAGCCATGCTAGGGCCTGGGGGAGGCCAAGGAGCCCTCCCAGCGCCGGGCCATCTTTGCTCCAATGGAGCCTTGGCTGCGGGAGGAGAAGAGAGAGACAGAGAGGAGGAGTGGGTGGGGGTGGAGAAGCAAATGGGCGTTCTCCTATGTGCCCTGGCCGGGAATCAAACTGGGTCACCCACATGCCAGGCCGACGCTCTTACGCTGAGCCAACCGGCCAGGGCACTATTTTATTTCTATTATATGCCAGGCACTGTGCTCAACACAGATTGCCTATAGTGAATGAGACAGACTCACTTTCTGTCTTTATTAATACTGCACTGTCATGGGGTAGAGAGAAAGGGAAAAATATACATAAATAAAATAATCATAATTTTAACAAGCACTGAATTTTGTAGTGCAATATCTTATGTATCAGTATTGATTTATTGTGGCGAGGTTCACGATATCAGTTTTCAGAAGGCAGAGCTGAGACATAAGTCTCGGTTCTTCAGCAATGCATGTTCTAAGATATAAAATTGATAATATATAGAAGTTATGAAACAAAGACCATGGGAGGTGTTCTGTGAGCAAAAAAATACCTAGCTTGTATGTGGTGACCAGTGTTCAGATAAATTCTGATGTCCAAAATTAGGAGGTCTCTCAGTCTAGACTGCTGCTATAACACAAGAGAAACTGCATGTTAGAAAAGGAGTCACTTGGTGCTAAACAATTAGAAATATTGTTTATGCCCCGAATTTGAAGAGCAATGAATAGTCTTCTTGTGTTTATACCACAGCAGACTAGATTATCATTTTATTTTCTAATTACCTCTGGTTTTCTCCAGTAAATTTTTTCTCCAAAAGACAATGGCTTGCTCTAACCAGATAGCTCAGTATTTAAAGCACACCCATATGTTAATATCATAGGTTTTCTCCTGGGTCAAGGCACATACAAAACAGATTGATTTTTCTGATATCTGTCTGTGTTTATTCCCCCAATTCCTCCTTATAACATTAAAAAATAAATAAATAAGTAAAAATGACAGTGAGGTTTTTTTGTTGTTGTTTTTGCAGCTTAAATTATAGAGAATGATTATGTTTTTCAA
>NW_027095704.1:1329126-1417230 GCF_036850995.1 Saccopteryx leptura | reverse complement strand
CCTTCATTTAAGAGGTGTTTTGACTGCCCAACCTCTGGAAGATGAAAGAGACAATGTGTTCCTGTGGAATGGTGAAGTCTTTAGTGGAATAATAGTTGAAGCCAAAGAGAATGATACTCAAATAATGTTTAATTGTCTTTCCTCTTGTAAGAATGAATCTGACATTTTGTCACTCTTCTCAGAAGTTCAGGGTCCTTGGTCTTTTATATATTATCAAGCATCTAGTCATCATTTGTGGTTTGGTAGGGATTATTTTGGTCACTGTAGCTTGCTTTGGCATTTTAGTAATTTGGGCGAGAGTTTCTGCCTCTCTTCAGTTGGTGCCCAAACATCTGATGTGGCCAATCAATGGCAAGAAGTTCTAGCATCTGGAATTTTCAGAATCGATCTCAAATCTACTTCTATTTCCAAATCTGTTGTTCTAAAATTGTATCCTTGGAAATACATTTCTATGGACAGTGTTATCAAAGAATGTGTCAGTAGCCTGACTCAGATTTCAGAGAACTTGCCAACATTTGTATCAGTGGTAGCAAATGAAGCCAAACTGTATCTCAAAGAACCCATTGTTCCTTTAAATATGATGTTGCCACAAGCTTCATTTGATGTTAATTGCAGTAATATTTCCAGCATCCCACCTACAAGGGAAACACTTCAGGTCTTTCTTACTGATGGTCACATGAAGGAAGTAGTTCAGCAATTCATAGATGTCTTGAGTATCGCAGTCAAGAGATGAGTCTTGTGTTTACCAAGGCATGCATACCTGACACCAAATGAAGTTTTGAAACCTTGTGATAGAAAAGCAAATGTTGCAGTTCTGTTTTCTGGGGTTATTGATTCCATGGTTATTGCCACCCTTGTTGACCATCATATTCCTTTAGATGAACCAATTGATCTTCTTAATGTGGCTTTCATGACCAAAGAAAAGACCAGATCAACTAGTTTTAACAAAAAAAAGGAGAAAACAGAAAATTTGTGAAATACCTTCTGAAGAATCTTCTACAAAAGCAGCTGCTGCTGATAGTCCTGAGAAACAATTCAGTGTACCAGATCAAATCACAGGAAGAGCTGGGCTAAAGGAACTGCAAGCTGTCAACCCTTCCCAGATTTGGAATTTTGTTGAAAATAATGTTTCTCTTGAGGAACTGCAAGAATTGAGAAGAACTCAAATATGTTACTTGGTTCAGCCCTTGGATACAGTGTTGGATGATAGCATTGGCTGTGCAGTCTGGTCTGCTTCTAGAGGAATTGGTTGGTTAGTGACCGAGGAGGAAGTGAAATCATATCAGAGCAGTATGAAGGTAGTTCTTACTGGAATTGGTGCAGAAGAGCATCTTGCAGGTTATTCTCATCATTGTGACTACTTTCAGATGCATGGGCTGGAAGGATTGAATAAGGAAATTGAGATGAAACTTGGTCGAATTTCTTCTAGAAATCTTGGTCATGATGACAGAGTTATTGGTGATCATGGAAAAGAAGCAAGATTTCCTTTCCTGGATGAAAATGTTATCTCCTTCCTGAATTCCCTACCAGTCTGGGAAAAGGGAAACTTGGCTTTACCCTGTGGAATTGGTGAAAAACTAATCTTGGGTCTTGCAGCGATGGAACTTGGTCTTACAGCCTCTGCTCTTCTGCCAAAACGGGCCATGCAGTTTGGATCCAGAATTGCAAAAATGGAAAAGAGTAATGAAAAGGCATCTGATAAATGTGGAAGGCTCCAAGTCATTTCCTTAGAAAACCTTTCTATTGAAAAGGAGATTAAAACATGATATTTCACAATGTAATAACATTTACTAAATGATTATATAAAAATAAGACTGTGTGGCTCAATTATTGTATAATGTAGTAATTTCAAAGTTCATCATGTGAATTTTTACTAAACTCTGCCACTTAATATAACCAATTTAGTCAAAGTGACAGTCTACAGAAAGATGATGCTTGAAAGAACAACTTGGATATTTTGGACTATGATATTAACATTGTTTTAAACTCTAACATAGTAATGTCCTCCCAGCCCCCTGAAAGAAGAAAGCTTTTACTGACTCTTTATGGTAGCCACATCCAAAAATAATTTGTTGTTGTTATGATCCTGGTTTACACAAAGAGAGAAGTAAGGTTTAGAGAAATTAAACCATTTGCTCAAGGTTCACATTCCTGAGCAGTACTTGGTATTTCTGTTAACATCTCTTTAAGCAACTCATCCCATTCTGAGAACTTTCAAGACAATTTTAAACATGCTTCTGTCCCACACATTTCTACCTTCCTCCCTTTTCCCCTTTCTCAGCTCATGACCTGGGCTTTTCACAGAAAGCTCAGTCATGAGGTCAAGAACTGCATCCACTTCCCAACACCAGAATTTCTAACTTAGTAGGCACACCAGTCCTTTTCTCCCTTCTTGCCAATAGAAAAGGAAATGAGTCAATCCATCCATCAAAAGTCTGTGCCGCCTGGCTGGGCAGTGTTGCGGTGGATGGAGTGTCAGACTGGGATGCAGAGGACCCAGGTTCGAGGCCCTGGGGTCACCAGCTTGAGCGCGAGCTTATCCAGCTGAGTGTAAGCTCACTGGCTTGAGCGCAGGTTTGCTGGTTTGAGCTTGGGATCATAGACATGATGCCATGGTTGCTGGCTTGAGCAGGGGATCACTCTCTGCTGTCGCCCTCTCCCCTCCCCCATCAGGGCACATGTGAGAAAGCAATTGATGAACAAATAGGGTGCCTCAGCAATGGGGAGTTGATGTTTCTCATCTCCTTTCCTGCCTGTCTGTCCCTATCTGTCCCTCTCTCTGTTTCTGTCACACACACACACAAAGTCTGTGCCTCCACCTGTTCTCTGTATCTCAGCCCTTCCTGCCTTTCAGAAACCTTATACTCCTCTCTCCAGCAAGTTTCTTAAGTCTCTTCATTGTAGGATCCTTCCTGTCATTATTTAAAATATTTCAATCTGTACCAATTTAAAATGCACCTCTCTAGTCTCCCTTTCTCTACTTCTCTTGCCTCTCACACTTGCCCTCTACACGTTCCCATGTGATTCACTCAACTCCACTCCAATCTGACATCAGCCCACATTATTGAGCTGTGATCACTATCTCAGGGTCACCCTTAGGGATATACCCCCGATTAAGAATGACATGCTTTCTGGATAATGGTCATTCTTTGATTCTTTTTTCTTTTTATTTTTAAGTGAGAGAGATAGAGGGATAGAGACAGGCAGGAGGGGGGAGGGATGGGAGGCATCAATTCTTTGTTGTGGCACCTTAGTTCAGTTGCTTTCTCATATGTGCCTTGACTGGTGTAGGGGGACTCCATCCAAGCCAGTGCCCCTTTGCTCAGGCCAGTGACTTTGAGCTTCAGGCCGGTGACCTTTGGCCTCAATCCAGCCACCCTGAGGTAATGTCTGGTCCCACGCTCAGGCCAGTGACCCCGTGCTCAAGGTGGTGAGCCCATGTTTAAGCTGGTGACCTCGGGGTTTTCGGGCCTGGGTCCTCTGCATTCCAGACTGATACTCTTATCTACTGTGCCACTACCTAGTCAGGCATTCTTTCATTCTTTTAATCATAGAAAAATTAGGATACATATATGACAATTCTTTCAGACTTTCACATGGCCTGAATTTATTCCCTGGAGAATGCAATGTTCAAACCAAATTTAGTATTACCTGCATAGGTTTCATGTCTACCTAAAGGCAGGTCTATGGATAAACTCAGTGGTTAACCCAGCAGCACAGAGTTAAATGTAATAATAATTATAATACAGTTCAGTATAAAAACAGCCATCAATTATATGGTGTTGCCTATGTGTTAGACACCATCATGTAAGCTCTACCTGTTAATTTAATCAGTCGAACCTCCAGGGAATCTCCAGGTCATATTCTCTAGCAGGTTACTCTGTGTACTTGTTTATTTGCTTTTTTGTTGGTTTATTTTTTTTAGTCCCCAAAAGCCTAATTGTTTATAGCCTTCTTGTTAATTAATCCCATAAACTCTGGGATAAAGTTCTATCTTAATCCTTAAACAAAGGAACAAACTTTTTCAAGATTGAGACACTTGGAACAAATCATCTGGGTACTTGATTAAAAATCTTTTCAGTGAGGAATTTACTTATATTGTTCACTCTTCGTAATTGCAAACATACAACTCTCTTAAAGAAGGCAATGATTTTTGACATCCATTGCCCTGGAACAGCAATCATAAATTTATAGATACTTAACTCCATAGCAAGTGTTTAAAAGAAACAGCAGATGCAAAAAATGGAATCACTTGTGCTATGCCCCAGCAAGACTTTATAGCTAACCCAATTTCCACTTCAGCCTCTCCCACAAGTAGAATTTTGAAACCAGTCTGGAATTTCCTGGTCAGCACTAGTGAGGTAGTCTGCTTGATAAGACTCCCTGACTTCCCTAAGGGAAGCTGACCTTGCTTGAAATGATCCATTCTTTTAACCTTGTCCCACCTCCTTCTGCCTGCAAAAACTCCATTTGTATGACTTCTTAGAACTTGCTTCTATTTGCTAGGTTGGATACTGCTGATTCACAAATCCCTCAATAAAACCAGTTTGTTTGTTTATCTTAATTAAAAAAAAATTGAACCTTTAAAATTACATGCTGTTTAAAAATTTTTTTCTTAAAGAGAAGATGAGAGTGAATCATTGAGAATGAGTCATTTATGTTCCTTTGTGCACTAACCACCTTGTCAAGATTTAAGTTCATACACATCTGTCCTTGAAATTCTTGGGGTATATAAGCAAGGAAATGTGCTTCTGTCCTCAGGTTTTCATTTTTTCCCTTAGTTGAGAGCACAATGAATGGGACAAACACTAAATTGGTCTGGTCACAAACATGTCGATACTAATGCGGCCCATGTATAGGAATCACCGTCTGATAGGTTCTGTTCCCAGACTGTTTATTGAGTTCCTTACATTGCAGAACAATGTTTTATAGTGGTAAGGGTTTTTTTTCTTTTTCCCAAAGAGAATTTTAGTTTTATCTAACTGCATGAAATATTACTGATTTTCACTTGAACTCAAGTGGCATGTTCTTGAAAAATGTGATATTTTAAAGTAAGTGATTTAAGCACACGTGAGTCAAAAGCACTTCTTCCAAGGGAACGGAGTCAAGCTGTCAAGCACTGAAGCAAGTAGATTCAGGGGGAATATATTTCTGTGTGAGAAGATGACAAAGGAAGGTTGTGAAAGAAGACTGAGAAAATAAGTTCAGAGAAATGACTTTTTCTTAAAGATCTCTGTAGGCTAAATAAATGGACCCAATAGTACAAAAAGGACTTTTAAAATTACATGACATTTTCATTTACAGTTAAATGCTGGAGATTTTCCTGATGACTTATGGTGCATGTGATTGAAGGCTCAGTAGGAACTTAATCTAAGATCATGTGCATCCCAAGGACACAGAAGATCTAACTCCAATTAAGTCCCCCATGGCTTTTTTTCCTGCTGATGTCCCAAAATGTCCTATAGTATATCCCACCAGTTTCTAAGGTTCCTGGGCCTATCTCTTAATTGAAATCAGTGTGGATGCATATGAGTCTTGACAGCTCAGTTTAAAAAAAGACATTCTATGGCATCTAATTAAAGAAAACTAATGAACATGCAGAAATCAAAGAAGAACATAACAAAACATAATAAAGGCCACCATTGCTGCACCTCAGAAAATATGCATATGCAGATTAGCTCTCTAACAAGGCTAAATGCTTACATCATACTTTATAATTGTTCTGTTCCAAGTGTTTATATAATTACTTTGTTATTTTTCTTGGGCTGTTTTGGTTAGATAATTCAACAAAGTGTTAAGATATCAAGTGAATAACTAGAACTGCTGTTGACTGGGGATGTTGCCAGCACTGGATAACATTACTAAGGTTATAGGTTTTACAAAGGTTGGATTAAATGCTGATTATATCAAAATTCTCCATTGAGAATGCTATTAAAAGGTCTTTGGAAAGACTTTTTTTGTTTGTGTGTGTGACATGCAGAATGTCTTTGTTGCTCTTAATGACATTGATTCCAAGTGGTTTAGTCAATGTGAAAGGGACATAACCATGGATTTAAGATTGTTTTTCTGGTGGAGGTGGGTGGGAAGGAGAGACAGTTGGTTGTCAGCCACTAATTTAGTTTAAGAAAAAGAAAATATCCGCAACATAGTTTTAGAATAACCTTTACACAGCAAAATAAATTGAAGATGTTTATTATTTGATTAGTTTTGTCTTTGTGATAGTCACTCAAACTAAGAAATGACTAGGAAAATTTTAACCAAAGGATTTTGCTAAAAATGCTAAAACTCAGTTGAAAATTTCAGTATATAAATGTAGATGTGAGGATGAGAGTGGAAGTTGAACATATCGATGTTACATATTGTGAAAAAGTAGAGATAAAGCAACTGAGAAGGAAGAGAAAGAAGAAAATAGACTAGGCTTATTGATTGTTTTTTTTTTATAATAAATTTTTATTAATGGTAATGGGATGACATTAATAAATCAGGGTACATATATTCAAAGAAAACATGTCTAGGTTATTTTGTCATTAAATTATGTTGCAAACCCCTCGCCCAAAATCAGACTGTCCTCCGACACCCTCTATCTAGTTCTCTGTGCCCCTCCCCCTCCCCCTAACTCTCTCCCTCCCTCCCTCCCATGTCCTCCCTCCCCCCACCCTTGGTAACCACCACACTCTTGTCCATGTCTCTTAGTCTCATTTTTATGTTCCACCAATGTATGGAACCATGTAGTTCTTGTTTTTTTCTGATTTACTTATTTCACTCCTTATAATGTTATCAAGATCCCACCATTTTGCTGTAAATGATCTGATGTCATCATTTCTTATGGCTGAGTAGTATTCCATAGTGTATATGTGCCACATCTTCTTTATCCAGTCTTCTATTGAAGGGCTTTTTGGTTGTTTCCATGTCTTGGCCACTGTGAACAATGCTGCAATGAACATGGGGCTACATGTGTCTTCACGTAACAATGTTTCTGAGGTTTTGGGGTATATACCCAGTAGAGGGATTGCTGGGTCATAAGGTAGTTCTATTTGCAGTTTTTTGAGGAACCACCATACTTTCCTCCATAATGGTTCTACTACTTTACATTCCCACCAACAGTGAATGAGGGTTCCTTTTTCTCCACAGCCTCTCCAACATTTGCTATTACCCGTCTTGTTGATAATAGCTAATCTAACGGGGGTGAGGTGGTATCTCATTGTAGTTTTGATTTGCATTTCTCTAATAACTAATGAAGCTGAGCATCTTTTCATATATCTGTTGGCCATTTGTATCTCTTCCTGGGAGAAGTGTCTGTTCATGTCCTCTTCCCATTTTTTTATTGGATTGTTTGTTTGTTTGTTGTTGAGTTTTATGAGTTCTTTGTAAATTTTGGATATTAGGCCCTTATCTGAGCTGTTGTTTGAAAATATCATTTCCCATTTAGTTGGCTGTCTGTTTATTTTGATATCAGTTTCTCTTGCTGAGCAGAAACATTTTATTCTGATGTAGTCCCATTCATTTATCTTTGCCTTCACTTCTCTTGCCATTGGAGTCAAGTTCATAAAATGTTCTTTAAAACCCAGGTCCATGATTTTAGTACCTATGTCTTCTTCTATGTACTTTATTGTTTCAGGTCTTATATTTAGGTCTTTGATCCATTTTGAATTAATTTTAGTACACGGGGACAGGCTGTAGTCGAGTTTCATTCTTTTGCATGTGGCTTTCCAGTTTTCCCAACACAATTTGTTGAAGAGGCTTTCTTTTCTCCATTGTGTGTTGTTGGCCCCTTTATCAAAGATTATTTGACCATATATATGTGGTTTTATTTCTGGGCTTTCTATTCTGTTCCATTGGTCTGAGTGTCTATTTTTCTGCCAATACCATGCTGTTTTGATTATCGTGGCCCTATAATATAGTTTAAAGTCAGGTATTGTAATGCCCCCAGCTTCATTCTTTTTCCTTAGGATTGCTTTGGTTATTCGGGGTTTTTTATAGTTCCATATAAATCTGATGATTTTTTGTTCCATTTCTTTAAAAAATCTCATAGGGATTTTGATGGGAATTGCATTAAATTTGTATATTGCTTTGGGTAATATGGCCATTTTGATTATATTTATTCTTCCTATCCAAGAACAAGGAATATTTTTCCATCTCATTGTATCTTTTTCGATTTCTCTTAACAATGCTTTGTAATTTTCATTATATAGGTTCTTTACGTTCTTTGTTATGTTTATTCCTAGGTATTTTATTTTTTTTGTTGCAATCGTGAAGGGGATTATTTTTTTGAGTTCGTTTTCTAGTATTTCATTGTTAGCATATAGAAAGGCTATGGACTTTTGTATGTTAATTTTGTATCCTGCGACCTTACTGTATTGGTTTATTGTTTCTAATAATCTTTTTGTGGAGTCCTTCGGGTTTTCGATGTATAGGATCATATCATCAGCAAAAAGTGATACCTTTACTTCTTCTTTTCCGATATGGATGCCTTTTATTTCTTTGTCTTGTCTGATTGCTCTGGCCAGAACTTCTAGCACCACGTTAAATAAGAGTGGAGAGAGTGGACAACCCTGTCTTGTTCCTGATTTAAGGTAGAAAGTCCTCAGTTTTATGCCGTTTAATAGGATGTTGGCTGATAGTTTATCATATATGGCCTTTATCATGTTGAGATATTTTCCTTCTATACCCATTTTGTTGAGAGTCTTAAACATAAAATTGTGTTGTATTTTATCAAAAGCCTTTTCTGCATCTATTGATAAGATCATGTGGTTTTTGTTCTTTGTTTTGTTGATATGGTGTATTACGTTAACCGTTTTGCGTATGTTGAACCATCCTTGAGATTCTGGGATGAATCCCACTTGATCATGATGTATTATTTTTTTAATATGTTGTTGTATTCGGTTTGCCAGTATTTTGTTTAGTATTTTAGCATCTGTATTCATTAGAGATATTGGTCTGTAGTTTTCTTTCTTTGTGCCATCCTTGACAGGTTTTGGTATGAGGGTTATGTTGGCCTCATAAAATGTGTTTGGAAGTATTGCTTCTTCTTCAATTTTTTGGAAGACTTTGAGTAGAATTGGAACCAAGTCTTCTTTGAATGTTTGATAGAATTCACTAGTATAACCGTCTGGGCCTGGACTTTTATTTTTGGGGAGGTTTTTAATAGTTTTTTCTATTTCCTCCCTGCTGATTGGTCTGTTTAGGCTTTCTGCTTCTTCATGACTCAGTCTAGGAAGGTTGTATTGTTCTAGGAATTTATCCATTTCTTCTAGATTGTTGTATTTGGTGGCATATAATTTTTCATAGTATTCTACAATAATTCTTTGTATATCTATGATGTCTGTGGTGATCTCTCCTCTTTCATTTTGGATTTTGTTTATTTGAGTCCTGTGCCTTTTTTCCTTGGTGAGTCTTGCCAAGGGTTTGTCAATTTTGTTGATCTTTTCAAAGAACCAGCTCCTTGTTTTATTGATTTTTTCTATAGTTTTTCTGTTCTCTATTTCATTTATTTCTGCTCTGATTTTTATTATCTCCTTTCTTCGGCTGGTTTTGGGTTGTCTTTGTTCTTCTTTTTCTAGTTCCTTAAGGTGTGAAGTTAAGTGGTTTACTTCGGCTCTCTCTTGTTTGTTTATATAGGCCTGAAGTGATATAAACTTTCCTCTTATTACTGCTTTTGCTGCATCCCAGAGATTCTGATATGTCGTATTTTCATTTTCATTTGTCTGTATATATCTTTTGATCTCTGCACTTATTTCTTCTTTGACCCATTCATTTTTTAGAAGTATGTTGTTTAGTTTCCACATTTTTGTGGGTTTTTCCCCCTCTTTTTTGCAGTTGAATTCTAGTTTCAAGGCTTTATGATCAGAAAATATGCTTGGTACAATTTCAATTTTTCTAAATTTGCTGATATTGTCTTTGTGGCCCAACATATGGTCAATTCTTGAGAATGTTCCATGTATACTAGAGAAAAATGTATACTCTGTCGCTTTGGGATGAAGTGTCCTGTAGATGTCTATCATATCCAGGTGTTCTAGTATTTCGTTTAAGGCCACTATGTCTTTGTTGATTCTCTGTTTGGATGACCGATCTAGAGCCGTCAGCGGTGTATTGAGGTCTCCAAGTATGATTGTATTTTTGTTAGTTTTTGTTTTAAGGTCAATAAGTAGCTGTCTTATATATTTTGGTGCTCCTTGGTTTGGTGCATATATATTAAGGATTGTTATGTCTTCTTGATTCAACTTCCCCTTAATCATTATGAAATGACCATTTTTGTCTCTGAGTACTTTTTCTGTCTTGTAGTCAGCATTATTAGATATGAGTATTGCTACACCTGCTTTTTTTTGGGTGTTGTTTGCTTGGAGTATTGTTTTCCAGCCTTTCACTTTGAATTTGTTTTTATCCTTGTTGCTTAGATGTGTTTCTTGTAGGCAGCATATAGTTGGATTTTCTTTTTTAATCCATTCTGCTACTCTGTGTCTTTTTATTGGTAAGTTTAATCCATTTACATTTAGTGTAATTATTGACACTTGTGGGTTCCCTACTGCCATTTTATAAATTGCTTTCTGTTAGTTTTGTATCTAGTTTGATTCTTCTCTTTTGTTTTTCTATCATTTGTTTTTGTTTGTTTGTGTTCCATACTTCTTTCCTCTGTTGCTACCTTTTTTAAGTCAAGTGTTTTTGTGGTGGTTTTTTCAAGGGTGGTTACCATTAAGTAATGAAAAGGGTACCTACCATATTCATTGTAGTACCCTATCTTATAAGTATTTCTGCACTTCATCGTCCTTTGCTACTGTTGATCTCCATCCTCTCCCCCCTTTTTTTCCTTTGTTGTCACAGTTTAAGTTTGGTTTTATTGTGTTCTTGGTGGAGCTGTTACTTGTGGTGTTGTTTTCTTTTGTTCTTTGAATCTGGTTGGAAAACCCCCTTTAGTATTTCCTGGAGTGGGGGCTTTCTGTTGATAAATTCTCTCATTTTTTCTGTATTTGTGAATGTTTTTATATCTCCTTCATACTTGAAGGATAGCTTTGATGGGTATAGTATTCTTGGCTGAAAGTTCCTCTCTTTCAGGGCTTTAAATATTGGGGTCCACTCTCTTCTAGCTTGTAGAGTTTCTGCTGAGAAATCTGATGATAATCTAATAGGCCTTCCTTTATATGTTGTACTCTTCTTTTCCCTGGCTGCCTTGAGAATTTTTTCTTTGTCATTGGTTTGTGTCATCTTTATTATGATGTGCCTTGGAGTGGGTTTATTGGGGTTAAGAAAACTCGATGTTCTGTTTGCTTCTTGAATTTGAGGCTTTAGTTCTTTCCACAGGCTTGGGAAGTTCTCGTCTATTATTTGTTTGAGTATATTCTCCATTCCATTTTCTTTTTCTTCTCCCTCTGATATACCTATTATTCTTATGTTATTCTTTCTGATGGAGTCAGACAATTCCTGTAGGGCTTTCTCGTTTTTTATTATTTTTGAGTCTCTTTCTTCTTCTCTCTGTTGTGCCTCAAGTTGTTTGTCTTCTATTTCACTAATCCTATCTTCAATCTGGGCTGTTCTGTTAGCTAAGCTTGTTACCTCGTTTTTCAGCTCGTGAATTGAGTTTTTCATTTCTGTTTGATTTGTTTTTATAGTTTCAATTTCCTTGGTAATATATTCTTTGTGTTCATTGAGTTGTTTTCTGATCTCCCTATATTGCCTTTCTGTGTTTTCTTGTATATCTCTGAGTATTTTTAAGATTTCTATTTTAAATTCTCTGTCATTTAGCTCCAAGGCTTCCAATATGTTAAATCTTTTCTCCATAGATTTTTCCACATCTATTTGTGTTACCTCTCTTTCTTTTGTATCCATAATATTTGATTTCCTCTTTCTTATTGGCATCTGAGGGTGGTCTTGTTGAAAGCACTAATTAGAATTAATAAAGAGTAAAAAGTAAAAAAAAAAAAAAAAAAAGGTAAAACACCCCACAAAAAAAAACAGTAATAATTTATTATTTCCCCCTTTTTTCTTTCTTCTCTTTCCCTCCTCTCCCCTCCTCAGGGAAATATCGTGCCTATAATGGAGGGCCTGATTTGGGGTGAAGAGTTCAAGGGGCAAAAAAAGGGAGTAGGGACCTACTAAATGCAAAAAAAAAAAAAAAAAGAAAGAAAAAAAAAAGGAAGAAAATCTTAGACAAGCATAAGATGATTTGCTTGTAAGTGATGGTCAACTAAGAGATATAATGAGAGGGATAAGAGGGAACCAGAAAAAAGGACCAAAAAAGAATAATAAAGAAGAAAAAAATAAAAATAATAAGTAAAAATCTGTTGTATTAAGTGGAGCGAAGACTAAATACAATGGAGACCTTGGGTTGGGAGGATCCAAAATGCCACAAAAATAAACAAACAAGAAAAAAATAAAAACAAAAGCAAAAAAGAAAAATAAAGCCAAAAAATGCCTTGAGTCCCAAATTAACTAATTTGTTCGTGATTGAGGATTAAATGGGAGGAAAGTAAAATGAGAAAAGAAAAAACGAATAGAAAGGAAAAAATAAGAAAAAGAGAAAAACGAAGGAAGAAATAAAATAGGAAGAGAAAAAAAACAAAATAAAGCAAGACAAAAAAAACAAAAGAGGAGAGAGTGAGAGTTAAGTGTTTTGGAGTATAACCTTAAAGGAGGGTGAGGATGAAGAAGAGAAATAAAATGTAACACTCATGGGTAGTGTAGTTCAAGAAAAGGGAAGCATAAGATGGGCAGAGAATAGAAGGATCGAGGTGGAGGAAATAAAGGCAATAAGATAGAAGAAACAACAACAACAAAAAAAGAATTAGTGGAACAAGTTGTAAAGTCTGTGGATTTTTCTTGATTTTGAGAGGTTAACTTCTTCCTTTTTCTTTTCTCTCCCTCTTCCTGGTCGGTGACTCTGTACCCCAGGCTCTGCCCCTGTGTCACACTTAGGTAGGGATTTGCAGTTGATGGGATTCTATGGCAATGTCATATAATTGGCTTTAGTCTTGCTGGTAGTCAAGGCTTGTTGGCGTTTGCAGGGTCCAATGATGAGAGAGTTTGCTTTCCTGGATTCTCTCTCCTAGTCCCCCCTTTCTGAATTAGCAGCCTGGTGATCCAGCTATAAGGCTGCAACTGCTTCTGCCTGGGGAGTAAGAGGCTCAAAGAGCTGGGAAATCCCCACTCTATCCCCACTCAGTGCAAAGCTTTGGGAAAGGCTCTGGCAGTCAGGGCCTCCAGTGTAATCAGGCGGGGGTGGGAGTCAATTGTTGTCAAGGTGACTGTTCAGCGCCTATCATTCAGTTGGACCTCTCAACCCAGGCTTTCCACACTTTGTAGCCTGTTTTTGCTGGGAAGAAGAGGCACTAGTCTCTGCTTGCGACTAGTGTAGTATAGATCTTATTATCTGCCAAGTCCTTCTTGTTAGCGTTTATCCCTGAATATGGAGGCTCTATCAATCAGAAGTTGCCCCCGCCCCTTTAGCGAGAGGCACTAAAAAATATCACGCCTCTTGTCTTGGATCGCTGAACTGAGAGAGATCTTATCAATTAGAACCGAGGGTGCGCAGATTTCATGGGTTAAGCTAATTTCAGTGATTGGGTCGCAGCTGTGCTCCCGAAGGTATTTTAGGCTGCCTGCGCGCGCCCCTCCCCCAACGCTTGATTGTTAGCTTGAATGGCTGGGTGAGGTGCCCCGCCCATGGAGAGAATCTCCCAAGCCTCTCCCGCTCGCCCTGCCGCTGGCCGCTGGATCGCACCAGGCGCAGGATAATGGGGCCCCCTGGGTGTGCGGGCCAGTAGGGCGCTCTGGACGCGTGGAATGCCCAGGGCACGCGCGCGAATGGGGTGCTCCGGGCACCGGTGGCTGGCGACTCTCACTCGTAGTGCGCGGGCCACTGGGAACGTAAGCGGTGCTCACTCTGCAACCGGACCGGGCGCGCGCCCCGCGGCTCGCGGCAGCTCGGCTCGCGGCGGCTCGCGGCGGCTTGGCTCGCGGCAGCTCGCAGCTCGCGGCTCCCGAGTGTGGGCTAACTCACCACAGGCTCACTTCCTCGCGGCTTGAATGAACGTCCCTGCGGTAGCTTCCTCCACACCCTCGTCTCTCAGATTCAAGTGATAACAGTCCTTTTGATATCAGTTTGTGTGGAATTCCGGAATGCTCCGAGGATAGATTTTTCTGTTTCTAGTTGATAAATTTGTTGTGATTTAGGGGAGAGCTGTCGGACGCGCAGCTCACGGCGCCATTTCCATGACGTCACTCAACCGGCTTATTGATTGTTGTATAAGCAGTAGGTGCAAGTTAAAGTACTGTAACAGAAACTGACAAACCAGACAGTCAAAGGCAAAATTCAATTAACCAAAAATCCCAAATGATTAGAGGCCTTAAATATGTATAAGTAACATGGTAATCACCAGAACAAAATAAAAACATTGTCAAATACCATTTTTTTAAATTAAGGAATAAAGAAACCATAAATTATAGAGAAAGAAACATAACAATACATATTAGTCTTTTATTACAGTTGAGATCAGACATATCAGCTATCTCAATAAATGTGAATAGATTTAATTTATTCTAAAAGAAAAGTCAGTTAGGCTCATAAAACACGAACTAACTGTATATATACAAAAAATTAATAAAACCAACTAACTTGATCAAGAACAAAGGGAAAAGCACATATAAAATAAGATTTGACAAGGTAAAGGGGGAAATAACCTCTGAAAACAGAAGGAACTTTAAAATTACTAATAGACTACAGATGCTTATGCAAATAATTTTTTTTTGAAAGAGAGACAGAGAGAGGGACAGATAAATAGAAAAAGAGATAAGAAGTATCAGTTTTTTGTTGCAGCACCTTAGTTCATTGACTGCTTTCCCATATGTGCCTTGATTGGGGGACTACAGCAGAGCTAGTGACCCCTTGCTCAAGTCAGCAACCTTGGACTTCAAGCCAGCAAACTTTGGGCTCAAGCCAGCGATCATGGGGTTATGTATATGATCCCATGCTCAAGCCAGCAACCCCATGCTCAAGCTGATGAGCCTATCCTCAAGCCAAACACCATGAGGTTTTGAACCTGGGTTCTTTGTGTCCCAGTCCAATGCTCTATCCATTGCACCATTGCCTGGTCAGGCATCTGTGCAAATAAATTTGAAAATCTAAATGAAATGGATAACAGCCTGACCTGTGGTGGCGCAGTGAATAAAGTGTCGACCTGGAAATGCTGAGGTTGCTGGTTTGAAACCCTGGGCTTGCCTGGTCAAGGCACATATGGGAGTTGATGCTTCCTGCTCCTCCCCCTTCTCTCTCTCTCTGTTTCTCTCTCTCACCCTCTCTCTCTCCTTTCTAAAATGAATAAATAAAATAAAAAAAATAAAGTTTAAAAAAAAAAGAAAAAAAAGAAATGGATAACAGTTAGGAAAACATTATGAAAATTGACCCAATTAGTTAGAAAGTGTGAACAGATCAATTTCCACAATGGAAATAGAGAAAGTTGTCACAGAACTATCCCATAAGATATGGACCAGGTCCAGCTGGGGTCAAAGAGAAATTCTAGTAAATCTTCGAAGACCAAGGAGCTTTAATGTCTTATAAATTGTTTTAGACTTTTGAAAATGAAGGAAAATTTTCTAAGTTGTTTTATGAAGCAAATATAATATTTATATTTCATTCTGGTACACTATAAAAAGTGTACTAAATTACAGACCAATATTATTTATGAATATTGATGTAAAAATAGCAAACATAATTTAAGTGTATTAAGAAAATAATACACTATGACTAAGTGGAATTTAGTCTATGTTTTGCTTAATATTAAGAAATCCATTAACATCACATACCATATTAATAAATCTGAGAAAAAATTAGTGGTTATTTTTATCAATGCTGTTGAAATTTAGTATTATGAATAAATTATTTAATAAAACATTAATCAATAGGTACTTTCTTAATATTATAAAAGGTACATTTGTCACAAAACCAGTATTTTATTACAGGAATTTCTACTAAGAGTAGGAATGGATGGCATGGATACTACCACATTCACTAAATTTTAACATTTTGCAAAAGATATTAGTCAATGTATTAGAAAAGTCAAAATGCTAAGAATGGATAAACAACAGGTAAAATTATTCCTATTTGCATATGATATGATGTTACACTCGAAAAACACAAAGACTCAAAGAATACAAATAACTCAAGCACATTATAAAGATGTCAGTTATTTCTATTAATTTATAAATTTACTACAATACTGACAAAGTATAAATAAACTTCTTCACGGAATTTTACAAGCTGATACTAAAATTCCTAGAGAAAACCAAATGCATCATAGCCAGGAAAACACTGAGAAAAGAAAATTTATGAGGGTTGAAACTAATCAGATATTAATTTATATACAACCTCTACAATTAAAACAATAAAGAACTGGAGCACAAATAGACCAGAGAAACAGAAGAAAAACTCAATAATAGACCAAAGTTCCTGTGGAAATTTGTCTTATGATAAAAGAAAAATGGACTTTTTAATGAAGAAAACTCAGAATACCTGGTAGCCACATGGAATCAGAAAAAATTAGATTCATACTTCACACTACACATAATATAGCTTAAATGCATCAAAAATCTAAATGTAACAACAAAACCATTTAGTACATTAAGAAAACATGCATGGAGAGACAAGATGGCCACAGAGTAGGAGGACACTCCAACTCCCACTTCCCAGAACCAAGGTGGATCACAACTTAATTCTAAGAACACTCATCTTGAAAGACCAACTTTGGACTAAACTAAGAGGATTCTATAACCAAGGACCACCAATAAAGCCACACTGAGACTGGTAGGAAAGGCAGAGGTGCGGAAAGGGTTGCCCTGCTCCCAGGAGCGAGCTTCAGCCTGGAGGGAATCTCATGATGGGGAGGGTTTCCCAGTGAGTTGTGGGTCCCCAGCCCCAAAACCAGAATCCCAGCCTAGAGCCCTGGAGCCTGGAAGGGGCTTATGGACTATATTTGGCTCAGAAACGACCCTAGCTACTATTTGAGAGAAGGAGGCAAAACTCTTGGACACAGGCTCTGTTTTAAAGGGACTGCACCAAGAGCCTCGCTCACAGCCACTTTCTCGGTGTTCTAGGAGCAGGGTAAGCTGGGAAGACTGGAGTTGCCAGGGGAGAGTGTGGTCTTGGAGGCAAAGGGGGAGACACTTTGAGGGATGAACACTCTAACCCCTCGGGTGAGTCACTCCTCAAATCTAAAATGAACATTTTTCCTGAGAACAGCGTCACCAGCAAAGGGAAGAAATTACCCGTCCACCAGAGGCTCTCCTACCCCAGTTAGAACAAAGAGGCACTTAGAGACAGGCAGCATGTTAGGGACAGAAATAGTGAGTGCAGAGGTCTAAGCTTTACCACCACCCATGCTGCTGAGTGCTTATCAGGCGCGGGCAGGCCAGAGGCAGCAGGGTGCAGCTTCAGAAGCCAGGGAGGTCTGAGTGAGCACACACAGGCAGCCTGTGGAGGCAGAAACTGCGGAGGCCACTGCAGAGGTCCAGGCTCACACACAGTTTTGCTTGCTGTGTGGGACCACCCTTGGTGGGGGCGAAGGCCCAAGTGACAGTGCCAGCAAGGGCAGAAGCCATGGCGACTGCTGCGAAGGTTTGAGCTGGCACACAAACCCGCCCATGGTGCAGGCATGCCCTCAGCAGAAGCAGAAGCCAAGAGATATTGGGGGTGGTCTGAATAGGCCTGCTCAGGCCCGCCAGCAGAATTGGAGCTGCAGGGGCAGCTGAGGAGGTCTGAATTGATGCAAAAATACCCTAGTGATGTGAACCCACCCTCAGCAACAGCGGAGGTGAAGGCAGTCCCGGAATTGGTCTGGGCTGGCCCACCTATGAAAGCAGAAGCCATTGCAGGTAATGAGGAGGCCCAAGCCCATGTGCAAACTTGCCCATGTCCCAGGCCCACTATCAGTGGCAGCGGAGGCTAGGGGGCCTTGGAAGCATTCCACACAGGCCCGCACAAGTCTGCCCAGGGTAGCAGAGGCAGCGGTGTAGGTAGAGTGCAGAGCACATTTCTAGCTGCTGTGGCTGATGCAATGCTGTGAGAACACTTCAGCACCTGAAACCCTCCTAGGCACACCCAGACGGGAGCTCGCCCATTGTAAGGAAGTAACTCAGTGCCAACCAGGAAGCTCCTTGACCTTTTTAGCCATTGGCTGTGAAGGACATGCTGTAACATTCTTTTGGCTGAACCAATATATAAGTTAGCTTACTTCCTTAAAAAATTAGGTTTGCATCACTGAACCTGGTCTCCAGAGTCGGGTCTCTGTGTCTCCATTGTCCTCACCCCTGATGGCCCTCATCCACAACTGGTGCCCAAACAGGGACCCAACCGGCATCCAAGTGATGGGTGAGTGATCCTCTGCAATGAGAAATCTTCTCCATGCCCTATTGCAGAGTAGGCGAGTTAAAGTTAGTGAATAGGATCTTTACAGTTACTGGGAGATCCTCTCTGGTTTCAATCCCTGGCTTAGGGACACACCAACGTGTTCATTCAGCCACAGTACATGAAGGACAAACCTTCCCTCTCGGCCTCACTCCTGCCCTACTAGCCATACATGAATGCCTGTTCAGCGCTCTGGCCGAGGACCCTCCCCCTACTCCAAAAATATTACAGGCTACCACTCTCCCTGAGGAGTTCCCCCCTCCACTGAGGAGGAAAGTGGCTTAGCCTCTGAGTCTAACACATTCGTGACTGAGCATGCAAAAACAAAACCTAACTCCGCCATTGGATCCATCAGCTGAAGAAGCAGAAGCTGCCACTCCCAAACCCCTTTGCCATTGGTGGTACACTGGAAGGACCCAGCCATCGCACAGTGGCATGGTCCACAGCCCCTTCTAATGGAAGGGAGAGGTTATGATTGTGTCTTTCCAGAAAACAGCCCTCAGCCAATTTGGATCCCAGGACAAAGCATAAGGCCAGTCCCAGTTTCCCAAGATGATATCTCCCACAAACCCCCCCAACCAAGGAGATGGCGAGTCTCCAGAAGAAGACCTCGTGGCCAATGTGCACACCCCATCACCTGGGGGGATATGAAGGCTTTAGTGGAGCAAGCCCAGAGAATGGCCCCTGATGGGCCCCAGGCCCTGGTACTCTGTTCCTACTTATGTGTGCTATAGTAACTGCTAACTCCCAGATGCAGATGGACAACACATCTGGGTTGCTTTTCCCCACCCTGGCATTATCCTGCCCATAGAGACAACAACAGCAAGCTGTCATTCATCAAGTCCAACTGGACCTAATTAAAAGAGAAGGAGGAAATGTAGGTAGAGCGCAGAGCACATTTCTAGAAGCTGTGGCTGATGCAATGCTGTGATAAAACTACAGCACCTGAAATCCTCTGAGGCACTCGCCTGCTGTAAGAAAGTAATTCAGCACCAACCAGGCAGCTTCCTGACCTTTTCAGCCATTGGCTGTGAAGGACATGCTGTAACTGTCTATTGGCTGAACCCATGTATATAAGCTAGCTTAATTCCTTAATAAGGTGGATGTGCATCACTGAACCTGGTTTCCAGAGTCAGGTCTCTGCATCTCCATCGTCCTCACCTGCGGTGGGCCTTGTCCACACAGCGGCGGCTGTGGAGGCAGGCTGGCACCAGCAACACCTGAGCCAAAATGCCCCAGACAGCAACAGCAGAAGGCCAGTGAGCAGACAACACAACTGGAGCACAGGGGCCACACCCACTGGACCCTTGTGACTACACCCTAAGGAGTGCTGAAAAAGAAGAAAAAAAACAAAATAAATAAATAAAAAATCTGGATAGAATGACACCTAAGGCTAAGGGGCAGGCCACATCAAATACCATACCTCATCACTGAATTACAAAACTGAGTCCAACAAGTAGCCAGTAATAAGAGGCAACAGAAAGCGGATCTCAGGGGAACTTGAACATTTAAAGGAACTTCCCCTCAAGTCAGGAGTAGATAAAAGCTAGCCTAGGAGTGCAGCTGATAATTACAATGGCACCTGGGCCCAGCTGAAGCAGCCACAAGATCTGGATCACATGTTGCTCCAGAAGGTTGATAAGAGCCAGTCATAGGCAGTGACCCCCACTTATCTTCACCAGGCTTCAGACAGGGAGGTCTAGGGCAGGCACATTCAGCTGCCAGATACAAAAAGCACCAATTCAGGACATAAACCTTGTTAGAGTGGAAGCTTAAGGAAGGGCTTTTCACATCTGACTCAGCTAAAACATAAAAATTGCCGACACAAAGAGCAAAAAGAACAGTGATAGCAGATAAGTAGCCTACAGAAGATTACAAACAACAACCGATGCCAACCAAAGAAGACCTAAAAATAACACAACTGAAAATTGGAGGTAGACAATACCAACCCTAGACTTATGTAGCTTCACAAACAATATACCCAAATGAGGAGAGTATACATAGACAAAATGGGAAGACAGAGAAATGCAATCCAAATAAATCAACAAGAAAAATCGCCAGAAAAGGAATGCAGTGAGATGGAAATAATTTATCAGATGCAGAGTTTAAAATAATGATTAGTAGAATGCTCAAATATCTTAGAGCAAAAATGAGTAAACAAAATGAGCACCTAAATAGATAACAAGCACCAAAAATGACACTGAAATAATAAATAAGAACCAGTCAAATATAACAAATACAATATCAGAAATAAAGACTACACTAGAAGAAATTAAAAGCAGGCTGGATGAAGCAGAGGATTGAATCAGCAATTTAGAAGAGAAGATAAATGAAAACACGAAGCAAAGCAGCAAAATGAAGAGCTCAAAAACTGAAGAAACTCTAAGAGGGCTTTGTGACAACATAAAGAGAAAGAACATGCACATCATAGGGGTTCCTGAAGAAGAAGAGAAAGAACAAGGGATAATGAATCTGTTTGAAGAAACCATAGCTAAAAACATTTCTAAATTGATGCAGGAAAAAGACACACAGGTTCAAGAAGCACAGAGAATTCAATTAAAAAGAAACCCAAAGAAATCTACACCAAGTAACATCATAATTAAAATACCAAAGCTAAGAGATAAAAAAAAATACTAAAAGCTAAAAGAGAAAAATGTCAATGACCTACAAATGGACCCCCAAAATGATGACCTCCAACTTCTCAACAGAAACACTTGAGGCAAAGAAGGGAATGGCAAGAAATATTCAAAGTAATGCAGAACAAAAACCTACAACCAAGATTGTTTTATCCAGCAAGGCTATCATTTAAAATTGAAAGAGAAATAAAAAGCTTCCCAGAAAAAAAAAAAAAAACTCAAGGAATTCATTACAACCAAACCAATGCTGCAAGAAATGTTAAGGGGCCTGTTGTAAACAGAACAAAGGAGGTAAAATATAGTAAAAGAGAAATGTAGATTTAAAAGAATAAAATGCAATAAACTATTACATATCAATAATAACCTTAAATGAAATTGGATTAAATGATCCAATCAAAAGACATAGGGCAGCTGTGTGGATAAGAAAACAGGACCCATTCATATGATGTACACATATCAAAACAAAAGAGAAACATAGACTGAAAGTAAAAAGTTGAAAAAAATATTTCATTGAAATGGAAATGAAAAAAAAACTGAGGTAGCAATACTTATATATGACAAAATAGACTTTAAAACAAAGGCTATACTAAGGAATAAAGAAGGACACTGCATAATGATAAAGGGAGCAATCCAACAGGAAGATGTAGCCATTATAAATATCTACATACCTAATATATGAGCACCTAAATATATAAAGCAGACTTTGATGGACATAAAAGGCAAGATCCATAGAAATAGTATAATAGTAGGGTATTTCAATACCCCACCAATATCACTGGATAGATCCTCAAGAGAGACAATTAGCAAAGAAACAGCAGACTTAAAGGACACACTAGATCAACTGTATTTAATAGATATATTCAGAACCTTTCTCTCTAAAGCAGCAGAATATACATTCTTTTCAAGTGCTCATGGTACATTCTCTAGGATACACCACATGTTAGGATACAAAACAAATCTCAACAAATTTAAAAAGTTTGAAATATCAAGCATCTTCTCTGATCACAATGGCATGAAATCAACTACAAAAAAAACACAAAGAAAAATAGTCAAACACTTGGAAACTAAATAGCATGTTATTAAATAACAAATGGATTAACAATGAGATCAAAGAAGGAATTTAAAAATTCCTAGAAACAAATGAAAATGAGTATACAAAAACTGAAAATCAGCAAAAGCAGTCCTGAGAAAGAAGTTCATAGCATTACAAGCATACCTCAAGCAGCTAGAAAAAGCTCAAATAAACAACTTAATCCTGCATCTAAAAGAACTAAAAAAAGAACAGCAAGTAAAGCTCAGAGGAAGTAGATGGAAGGAAATAATAAAGAACAGTACAAAAATAAATGACATCGAGGCTAAAAAAAAATACAGAGGATCAATGAAACCAAGAGCTGGTTCTTTGAAAAGGTAAACAAGGTCAATGAACCTTTAACAAGACTCACCAAGGAAAAAAAGAGAGAGAACTCAAATAAATACAATTAAAAATGGGAGTGGAGAAATAACAACTGACACAACAGAAATACAAAGGATTGGAAAAGAATACTATAAAGAAATGTATGCCAAATAATTAGACAATCTAGGTGAAATGAACAAATTCTTTGAAACAGATAATCTTTCAAAAATTAATATAAAAGAATAAAAAAACCTAAATATATGGATTACAACAAATAAGATCAAAACAATTATAAAAACTTTCAACAAAGAAAAGCCCTGTGCCATATGGCTTCACAGGCAAATTCTACCAAATATTAAAAGAAGAACTAACTCCTATCCTTATGCTATTTCAAAAAATTCAAGAGGAGAAAAGACTTCTAAGCTCCATTTATGAGGCAAGCATAATTCTGATTCCAAAGCCAGGCAAAGACAACTCAAAAAAGAAAATTATCCCTGATGAATTTAGATGCTAACATTCTCAGCAAAATATTAGCAAACTAGATCCAGCAATATATGGAAAAAAAATCATACATCATGATCAAGTGGGATTTATTGCTGGTATATTATTGGCAAATCAATTAATGTGATTCATCGCATAAACAAAAGGAAGGAGAAAAATCACATGATAATTTCAATAGATGCAGAAAAAGCATTTGATAAAATCCAGCACCCATTCATGATCAAAACTCTCAGCAAAGTGGAAAAACAGGGAACATAGCTCAACATGATAAAGGCCATCTATGACAAACCGATAGCTGACATACTCCATGGGCAAAAAGTAAAAGCAATTCCCTTAAAATCAGAAACAAGGTAGGGGTGCACCCTTTCACCACTCTTATTCAACATAGTCGTGGAAGTCCTAGCCACAGCAATCAGACAAGAAGAAAAAAAGGCATTCAATTTGGAAAAGAAGAAGTAAAACTATCATTATTTGCAGATAATATGATATTGTATATAAAGAACCCTAAAGTTTCAGTCAAAAAACTACTGGAACTGATAAACAAATTCAGCAAAGTGGCAGGATATAAAATTAATACTCAGAAATCAGAGGCATTTTTATACACCAGAAATGAACAGTCAGAAAGAAAAATTAAGAAAAAAATTCTATTCACTATTACAACCAAAAAAACAAAGTACCTAGGAGTAAATTTAACCAAGGAGACTAAAGACTTGTACTTGAAAAATTATAAAACGTTGATAAAAGAAATCAAGGAAGATACAAACAAGTGGAAGCATATACCATGCTAATGGTTAGGAAGAATAAACATCATTAAAATGTCTATATCACCCAAAGCAATTTATAAATTCAATGCAATACCAATTAAAATAACAATGACATACTTTAAAGATATAGATCACATATTGCAAAAATTTATATGGAACCAAAAAATAACATGAATAGCCTCAGCAATCTTAAAAAAGAAGAATAAAGTGGGAGATATCACACTTCCTGATATCAAGTTATACTACAAGGCCATTGTACTCAAAACAGGGTGCTACTGGCATAAGAACAGGCCTATAGATCAACGGAACAGACAAAGAACCCAGAAATAAACCCACAGTTCTATGGACAACTGATATTTGACAAAGTAGGTAAGGGCATAAAATGGAGACAGCCTCTTTAATAAATGGTGTTGGGAAAATTGGACAGCTACCTGCAAAAGAATGAAACTAGACCACCAACTTACACCATTCACAAAAATAAACTCAAAATGGATATAAGACTTAAATGTAAGCCATAAAATCATAAGCATCTTAGAAGAAAACATAGGCAGTAAGCTTTCCAACACCTCTTGCAGCGGTATATTTGCTCATTTATCTCCATGGGCAAGTGAAATAAAAGACAGGATCAACAAATGGGACTATATCAAACTAAAAGGCTTCTGCACAGTTAAAGACAATAAGAACAGAATAAAAAGACAAACTACACAATGAGAGAACATATTTGACAATATGTCTGATAAGGTGTTAATAATCAATATTTATAAAGAACTTGTAAAACTTAACATCAGAAATACAAACAATCCAATCAAAAAATGGGAAAAATAAATGAATAAACACTTCTTCAAAGAGGACATACAGGTGGCCAATAGGCATATAAAAAAATGCTCAACATCACTAATCCTTAGAGAAATGCAATTAAAACCACAATGAGATATCACCTCATACCAGTCAGAATGGTGCTCTTCAACAAAACAACACAGAATAAGTGCTGGTGAAGATGTGGAGAAAAGGGAACCCTCCTGCACTGCTGGAGGGAATGCAGACTGGTGCAGCCACTGTGGAAAACAGTATGGAGATTCCTCAAAAAGTTGAAAATCGAACTGCCTTTTGACCCAGCTATCCCACTTTTAGGAATATACCATAAGAACACCATAGAACTATTCCAAAAGGAGAAATGCACCCCCATGTTTGTGGCAGCATTATTTACAATAGTGAAGATCTGGAATCAACCCAAGTGTCCATCAGAGGACGAGTGGATTAAAAAGCTTTGGTACATATATAATATGGAATACTACCCAGCCATAAGAAATGATGACATTGGATCATTTACAATAACATGGATGGACCTTGATAACATTATATGGAGTGAAACAAATAAATAAATAAAAACTATATGAACCCATACATAAATGGGACATAAAAATAATACTCAGAGACTTGAACAAGAAATGTAATCGTAATGAGGGGTTGGGAGGGGGCAAGGAAGGAGAGAGAGAGGGTGGGGGGAAGGGAGGCACACAAAAGAAACCAGATATAAGGTGACAGAAAATAATTTGACTTTGGGTGAGGGGTATTTAACATAATGAAATGTCAAAATAATCTGGAGATGTTTTCTCGGAACATATGTACCCTGATTTATCAATGTCACTGCATTAAAATTAATAAAAAATAATAACGTTAAAAATAAAAAAAGAATATCAATAAGCTGATAAAGCAGGGGCATTTTCCCCACAAGCCAAATATTTGAAGGGCACTTAATCTTTCTCAACACTTTCCTTTTCCACACTTAACTGCTCATCTGAAACCCATCCTCTGGGCCAGGCCACTGCCATGCTTATCCTTCTTCCTGACTTGCTTCGGATGAGGTCTGCAGCTGGCAGACACATCACTCTAAGCCTCAGCCAGAAACTGCACCAGCCAGACAAAATGAAACCTAGGGAAAACAGCAAACTTTTCTTTCTGAAAAAGTAAATATTTATATTTGTCCATACACATTAACAGACTTAATGTAAGTTCATATGCTTTGATTCCATAAATACAACTCTTAGAATTCATCTAAAAAATATTAAGTGTAGGCCTGACCTGTGATGGTGCAGTGGATAAAGCGTCCACCTGGAAATGGTGAGGTTGCCTGTTTGAAACCTTGGGCTTGCCTGGTCAAGGCACCTATCGTAGTTGATGCTTCCAGCTTCTTCCCCCATCTCTTTCTCTGTCTCTCTTTCCTCTCTCTCCCTCTCTGTCTCTCTCTCCTCTCTAAAAATGAATAAATAAAATTTAAAAAATATTAATTAAAAATATTAAGAGTAAAAAAAGCACAAAGACATTCATCACAAGAGTATATGTAACTGACAAATGTGGAGAAAAGATAAATATGCTACAAAAAGAATAATTAAGTGTACAATTAAATATACTCAAAGGGAAAAAATTAATAGCAAAAATGCAGAGAGGGCTGCCCAGCTCCCCGGAACAAATGGCAACCCAGAGAGACTCGCGTGGTGGGAAGTGAAAACCTCTCTCACAACCACCCACCCAGGGTTCCGGGGGACAGGGAGAGAGGAGAAGACTGGAGCAGCATGAAGAGAGTGTTATCTAGGAGGCACAGGGATAAACACTTTGAAGTACAGCCACCTTAACCCTTTGACTGAGTCACTCCCCAAATCTGAAGTGAATATTTCTCCTGGAAACAGCAATACCAGCAAAGGGAAGCAGGACACCAGCCAAACAAGCTTTCCCACGGCACTGAGAGCAGAGTCACTTAGAAAGAGGGAGCTTTTGGGACTATAGTACTGAGTGTTAGGGTTTTAGCTGCAGCGCCCACAACCACATGGCTGAGGGCTTGCTGGAGGACAGGCAGTGGCGGATCATGGAAATGCAGTTCCTTTGGCAAGGGTAGAAGCCAGCTGGCCTTGACTAAAGCTTGGGCATGAGCTCAGTCTTGCCCAGCAGGAGTGGAGGTGATGCGCAAATGTGGTCAGGCCCAGCGTGGGACTGCCTGCAATCCCGCCTGCAGGGGGAAGGGCGGGAGCCCTGGAAAGGGTGGAGACTCACCGCTGAGCAACAGTGCGGGCACGCAGCCTCACCAGCTTGTGAAACCGAGGCATGCTGCCTGACATATGAGCCAGCTCCTCCCATGGGGGTGGGGCAAAAGCCCAAAACAAGCAGAGTCCCGAGACTGAGCGCAGGTGCCCAGTCCCACCCAGCCTGTGGAGCTGAGGCTTGCAGTCAACCCGAGAAGACTCCTCCCAAGGGGGTGGGGCAAAAGCCCAGAAACAGTTCGAACCCTGCAGCTGAGCATAGGTGTTCACCCTTGCCTACAGTGCTGAGGCGTGTGCCTGTGAATGGCGCATAACCCCACCCATGGGGGTAAGGCTAAGGCCGAGGCCACCAAGGCTTGTAGACCCAGGCACATGATCAAAATCCCTTTTGTGGAGGAGAGGCAGAAACCACAGCAACAGCCCCAACGGGCTGGCACCAGCAATGTCCATACCTGAATCAAGGCACAGATGGGCCCTAGGCAGCAGAGGCAGAGGGGGTGGTGGGCCTGCAGACAGACTACACCTAGTGAAAACAGAGGTCACACCCATTGGACTCCGGAGGCAAAAATTTCTTATACACAGACAAAATGGAAAGGCAGAAAAATGCAACACAAATGAAATCCCCAGAAAAGGAACTAAATGAGTCAGATATAACCAAATTATTGGATGCAGAGTTTAAAATGATTGCTAGGATGCTCAAAGACCTTAGAACAATAGATGGTCATTACAAACACCTAATTAAAGACATAGCAAATATAAACAAAGACATTCAAAGGGAAAGAGTTGTGGGATGGGACCCACTGATCTGACAGGGTTGAGATGACTGTAACAATCTCCAACTAGGGGCTGAAGAGACCTGTCACAGTTCACATTCCAAAATTACCTACACCATATCCTTTTTTTTTTTTTTTTTGTATTTTTCTGAAGCTGGAAATGGGGAGAGACAGTCAGACAGACTCCCGCATGCACCCGACCGGGATCCACCCGGCATGCCCACCAGGGGCTACGCTCTGCCCACCAGGGGGTGATGCTCTGTCCCTCCAGGGCATCGCTCTGCCGCGACCAGAGCTACTCTAGCGCCTGGGGCAGAGGCCAAGGAGCCATCCCCAGCACCCGGGCCATCTTTGCTCCAATGGAGCCTTGGCTGCGGGAGGGGAAGAGAGAGACAGAGAGGAAGGAGGGGGTGGGGGTGGAGAAGCAAATGGGCGCTTCTCCTATGTGCCCTGGCCGGGAATTGAACCCGGGTCCCCCGCACGCCAGGCCGACGCTCCACCGCTGAGCCAACTGGCCAGGGCCACCATATCCTTAGACAGCAAGGCAAGAATGAGACCAAAAGAGATATCTGTACTCAAGCCCAAAAATACGGCAATATACACCTCTATCATTTTTCTGTACCACTCTGCCCATCTTATAACATGCTTCCAACACCCACTCCCTTCCTGCCACACAAACACCAGTCAGAATTCTTCACCAATCAGATCTCTTCACATTTCTTCGAGTCTCTTCTCAGACTTTATATCATACTTTTTATCTAAAGACGGCAAATCATTGCACCACCAACAAAAATTCCAGTCGTTTTATTGCTATTAACTGTTCAAATAAAAATAGCTTTCTATCAGAAAAAATGTAAATATACAAAAGCCTAAAATTCCCTTTGATCAGCACCCCCTCATCATTTTATGCATTCATAGGCATAAACACACACACACATATAAAATTGTTATCTGTCACATAGATGGTGTAAAAGCTTTTCTGCAAAAACATGTGCAGGACTTCTTCTGCCCATGTTATCTGTGACATCCTGTTTATATAGACTGTTCTATGGAACTTCAGGAGATTTGAGTGGATTCTATTTATTGTTACTGAGAAAAAGTGGGAATAGTTTCCATTTCCAGTTGAAAAGAAAGAGGAGCAAAAAGAAACAACTACTGGACTAATTTCAAGAACTCTGGCTGTCTAGTCCTGGGTTCAATGCTCCAGTCCACACTTGATCCCTTATTTATAAATGACAGTGTCAGGAACCAGGCAAATCAGTGTAGAATAGAAAGAAATAGCTCCTATAACTTTAAAATATTGGAAGAGATATTTCAGCTGCGGAAGCCAGAGAAGATTCCAAATCCTTTATTTTACAGATAAGAAATCTGAGACTGGCCTGACCTGTGGTGGCGCAGTGGATAAAGCGTCAACCTGGAAATGCTGAGGTTGCCGGTTCGAAACCCTGGGCTTGCCTGGTCAAGGCACATATGGGAGTTGATGCTTCCAGCTCCTCCCCCTGTCTTTCTCTCCTCTCTCTCTCTCTCTCTCTCTCTCTCTCTCTCTCTCCTTTTCTCTCCTCTCTAAAATGAATATATAAAATAAAATTAAAAAAATAAATCTTAAAAAAAAATCTGAGACTAAGAAATATTATTATTTTTTCACATTTACATAGTCCAAGTTTCCTGGCTTTGCCTCAGTATTGGGTTTTCTTTTTTCTGCTGCCAAATGTCTGTCTCAAGGACCTCAGGAGTAATCAATAAAAAATTTTATATTTTTTTAAAAGGCAAAGCCTTGCAGCTCACCAGCTAGAAAAGGTGTTGTTGTATTTGATTTGTTCTTTGAGCCAGGACACTGCAGTAAAAAATTAAATTGATAATGTAATCAACAGTGATTGTGACAGATTGCTTTCAGTCATTTCTAAAGGCTTCAGAACGTCAATATTTGATAAAGTGGGGCAATCACAGGACTTCCACCAACTACAAACAGTATCTGTAGTGAGAATGAAATTTAATGGATGCAAGTGATGCATTTACTTAGCACTGTGCGGGTACCTAAATGCTTTCTATCGGTAGGTGTTTTCATTTACAAATGCCTGGGTGCCCTCTTTGCTGGAAACTCTTTCATTGTTTGGAATTGGACGGAACCAAGGACCACTGAGTCAGGCTTGCCAGCACCCCAGCCCATGTCACCCTTCCAACATTTGTTTTTATCAGAGGGGAGGTGATGATGGTTTATGGTGTGTACAAAGCCATTTGGGTCAATTCCAAATCCTTTTATATAAGGAAAAGTTTCTTCCCATTGTGAATGTCAATGTTTCCCTAACTGGCATCCTGTTCTGTTAGGAGTGGGCATAGGTGCTAACCTCACTCCAAGTCCAGCCCTTCTCCAGGTCTTCAGGCAATTGCCATGGCCACATGGCAGTGAGCTCTGGATTTAAGAGACTCTTCTCAGGTTTTTCATATTTGCTGTATTAACAAGTTTCTCCATTTGATTTTTCCAAGGCCTTCTTTTGAAATGAAAAGTAAATATGCCATTGTCCTTGGATCAGATCCTCTCTGACTTTCTCTCTTAGCAGCTTATGGAAAGCAGACGCTATGTGCTTATAATTTGGACCCAGGTAAACCCATCAGTGTTCTAATTATATATGTGTGTAAACCAGATGTTGGCCAAAAAATCCTGGACCTTTGCAATGTAGATAAAAATTAACTCCAATCCCTGTTCCATGCCTGGTGCACATCCAAAAGTTTTGCTCTGCCTCCAAACTTCCTTTCCATTCCTGGGCAGCCTTGTTCTCATGATCATCTCTGCTCCAGGCTCCTAGCCCTCATGTGCTAGCTTTCTCTGCTCGGCAATACATTTCCCCAAATGTCAAACTTAGCCTTATAAGCAGTTTCTAATCAAGCAAGCAAGCAACCAACCAAATGTATCCCTAAAACATGTATAATTGTAAGTTATTAAATTTAAGATTGTGGAGAGGGAGCACAAGAGACAGAAGAGGATGTTACATCACAACTTTTATGCAACCCTGTTCTTAAAATGTCCTTTTAGTGACCTCATTTTGGGCAGTGTCCTGGGGCCACTCCTACTAAACCAGCTGCATCCCACTCTTTTGGCTTCTTTTCCCCTGCCCCTCTTCCTATTTTATCTTAATCTGTTCTTCATGGAGCCTCAGATTCCTTCCCTTCAGTCATGCAAAGCCATTCAGTGCTCCTGAGATGAGTCAGCAAAACTCTGCCCCAGGTTACCCTCATTCTCCAAACCCCACAAACTCTTCAGCAGAAATGTGCAAGTGCCACCCTCCTTGGAGGGCAGTTGTCATAGCAATTGAAAGTTTATTCATAATTTTTTTCATGTGAATCAAATTCTTGGTTTGAGATGGGATCAGAGGACTGCATTGGTCATATTGAGATTTTTTTTGGGGGGGGAGGACTTCACCCCCTGGAACTTGTCAGTGCTCAGACACATGGCCATTTGCAGCTGCTTTGAAAGGAACTAAGAAGCAATGAGCTAATCAGTTGAAGTTGTAGAAATTGACACCTTGGTGAAACAAAGTGTAGGACACAAATGAGTTAACAGCTAAAATTATGGGAAGAGAAAGAAATGTAAAACAAAAGTAAAGAAACAACGTGAGAATGAAGGAAATAAAGAAGTAGCTAGCTGGTGAATAAAGGACTGCTTTTATCACAAACTGCGGAAAAGGAAGGAAAAATGGAGAAGAAGGGAGTGCTGAAAGGGGCAGTGGGAGAATGAAGGTGGCAGACAATAGAAGCCACGCTACCCACCTTTTCTTCAGGCTCCACCACCCTTTTGACCTCACCCAGGTATAGGGCCCTTAGCAGTGTAGTCTAACAAAACAGATCAGTGATGGTAAGCAGGTCTGAGCCCTCTCTAAAAGTTAGCAATTAAACTCAATGCTATGGGATTCAATGTCTCCAGGAGACAGGACAGCTAATTCCTAAATCTCCTACCCCACTGCAAACTTAGTTGCTCCATTTTCCCCCACTCCCCTTCCCTCTCTTCCTCCTTGATCTGGGCATAGTGGGGCCAGAAGCCAGGAAGCTCACACTGAGTCAAATGTCCATCTACAATCATAGCAATTATCCACCTAACAATATCCTAAAGACACCGGAAGGAGACAAAATGTTCAAATGCATCTTTTTCACTATGATTCCAGTCCATTTTAAGTATCATGTAAACTAAGGTGACATCAAAACAAACTAGTTTTACTGTTAAGTAACTGGTATTGCTGTTTTAATACATACTATTACTGTTTAAAAGATCAAAATGCTGTGTGAATTTACACAAAGATTTACCTGCCTTTGTCAATGCTACCAAGTTTTAGAGCATACAGACCTACACACTATGGGACTTTCCAGAATTAGTCATGTGGATGAGGAATCAGGACCACTCAGGCCAAGGAAGGATAGAGCTGGCAAGTAGGAGACTGGGCTCGAGGATCCTAGGGGAATGAAAGAGCCTTCAACATCCCCCCTCTCTCCAAGCCCTGTTTCTAAAACCTTTCAGGGGTAAACAACTAGAGAATCAGAAAACCTTAATTCACCAGATGCTATCGATGGCTTGAAAATATTCTTTCTAAGGCAATACTAATAAGGCTATATTTTTCAAGTCATGTAATGCACTTTGGCAAAGTACAAAGATTTTTGAGCAAATGTTTCCTTTTTGTGTTCTGAAGTTATACAGCACAGCTATATATTTCTTCACCTATATACCAAGATGCATTTTTAAATTTTTAAGTTTTGGGGGTTTTTTTGTTTCTGTTTTTACCATGTGCTGATATTAGAAAGAGAAGAAAATGAGGAGAAAAAGGCTGGGAGGAAAAGGAATGCTAAGAAACTGATCAAGAGTACCAGGAACAGAGAACCTCACCGCTATGCATGGAGCGGACTTCAGTTATATAGAGGAAGCCTAGCTATAGCAGACTGAGTGCCTGAGAATTAGGTCAGAGATGGGACAGCATTTAGTGGTCTAACTTTTAGGAGAAAGCCTGAGAGGTTTCATGGTTAATATATTTGGGAAATGCTATACAGTGGTCCATCGTTTATTGGGAGCTTAGTTTCCAGAACACCACCCCCCCTGCAATAGGTGAAAATCCTCCAAGTAGCAACTTATATTATTTATATATATATATATATATATATATATATATATAAAGGCTTTATTTTAATGTAATAAATTTTTTTGTATTTTTCTGAAGTTGGAAATGGGGAGGCAGTCAGACAGACTCCCGCATACACCCGACCAGGATCCACCTGGCATGCCCACCAGGGGGCGATGCTCTGCCCATCTGGGGTGTCTCTCTGTTGCAACCAGAGCCATTCTAGCACCTGAGCAGAGGCCATAGAGCCATCCCCAGTGCCCGGGCCAACTTTGCTCCAATGGAGCCTTGGCTGTGGGAGGGGAAGAGAGAGACAGAGAGGAAGGAGAGAGGGAGGGGTGGAGAAGCAGATGGATGCTTCTCCTGTGTGCCCTGGCCGGGAATTGAACCCAGGACATCTGCAAACTAGGACGATGCTCTACCACTGAGCCAACCGGCCAGGGCCTCAATGTAATATTTTTAAATATGTTTTAATTAATATTTTTATATTTTCAAATTTGTATGGTAGAAAATGCTTATCTCACCACAAAAATAATGAAAATAATAAATATATAAAAATACCTATATACCACAAAATCCTGCAATATAGCAAAATATCCACGATACAAAATTAGATATATATATATATATACAATTTAAAAATCTGCGATACAGCCTGACCAGGCAGTGGCACAGTTGATAGAGCATTGGACTGGGATGCGGAACACCCAGGTTCGAGACCCAGAGGTTGCCAGCTTGAGCGTGAGCTCATCTGGTTTGAGCAAAGCTCACCAGCTTGGACCCAAGGTCGCTGGCTCAAGCAAGGGGTTACTCAGTCTGCTGAAGGCCCACGGTCAAGGCACATATGAGAAAGCAATCAATGAACAACTAAGGTGTCGCAATGTGCACCAAAAAACTAATGATTGATGCTTCTCATCTCTCTGTTTCTGTCTGTCTGTCTCTGTCTATCCCTCACTCTGACTCTCTTTCTGTCTCTGTAAAAAATAAAAAAATTAAAATCTGTGATACAATGAGACTGTAAAAGGTGAACTGTGATATGGCGAGGGACGACTGTATTCTACATCCCTGTCTTTGATATTACAATGCATATTAAATACCTTAAGATTTCTTACAGAAAGAAAATATATCAAATTTAATAGTTCAGCCTTGCCCAAACCCATTTGGCCACTGAACTCTTCTGTCGCATAATTCCTATTAGCATATGGCAGATCTGGTGTTCCAGGAAAACACTTTGAGAATGACTGACCCAAAATCATTCCAATGTTTATAATAATCTCTCCTCTGTGATAGGAAGATAAAGCCCAGGGGCTATATAGCATTAAAAATAAAATTGCCCCGATTGGTGTTCACAGAAGAAAAGCAAGCTGGGGAACAAAAGGGTTGTAATTTTATCAGCTGTTTTCTTGCAGATAAAAGATGCAGACTAGCCAAAAGCATCAACATGTTCATCATCATAGGAAGCCTTCCATTTTGGGGTGGTTGCCCTGGATGTGTGAAGGACCACATGTGTAGGAGATGACTCTGCACCAGTATAAATGGCAGTTAACTGCAGAGCAAGGGTAAATAGGAGACAGGAGATCTTGGAGTGTGTTGGCCATGGAGAGACACTGGTCTGGTTACTCAAGTGCATGTGCGCAGGATTCTTGGAGGAATGTCTGCGAGAACCAGATGTCCTTTGTGATTGATAAGCTCTGGGACTCTGACTCCTCTTGTGTCCTTGTTCATGAAAAGAAACAGTAGATGTGCATGGTTGGGGATGAAACGGATAGGAAAAACAGCTTGTGAAACTTTCTAGTTTTAACTGCTGAGCTATGACATTTGGAACTCAATAAATGTGCAGAGGTGCTGTTCTCAGGGCTGGGTTTGCCTAAGAGTTGCAGTCCTCTGCACATAGTACAAGTCATCCGGTGTGTCTTTTGCTTTGCAAGTCCCTACCATGAAGAAATTTGTAACACGCATGGTTTTGAGTTACCTTCGCATAACATATTAACCATCCTCCTTCCCACAGATAGTCATTGTTCCTTCTTAATTCTTCAGTGAATTAAGCTTGTTCTGTCATCAGTGCAAGAGTAGGCTGTCTAGCAGTGTCACACAACTGAAGAATCTCAACAAAATGTAAGTAACTTGCACCAGAACATGGGAATTCCAGGGCACATGCAGTTTAGTACTGTCTGTGATAACTAAGTACATATAGTCTTTTTAAAATTTTTCAATTCTTTTTTAAAATTTATTTATTCATTTTAGAGGAGAGAGAGAGAGAGAAGGGGGGAGGAACAGAAAGCATCAACTCCCAAATGTGCCTTGACCAGGCAAGCCTAGGGTTTTGAACTGGCGTCCTTGGCATTCCAGGTCGATGCTTTATCCACTGTGCCACCACAGGTCAGGCACTAAGTACAGTCTTTTTCTTTTTTTTTGTATTTTTCTGAAGCTGGAAACGGGGAGCAACAGTCAGACAGACTCCTGCATGCACCCGACCGGGATCCACCTGGCATGCCCACCAGGGCGATGCTCTGCCCACCAGGGGGCGATGCTCTGCCCCTCTGGGGCATCGCTCTGCGCGACCAGAGCCACTCTAGCGCCTGAGGCAGAGGCCGAGGAGCCATCCCCAGCGCCCAGTCCATCTTTGCTCCAATGGAGCCTTGGCTGCGGGAGGGGAACAGAGAGACAGAGAAGAAGGAGAGGCGGGGTGGAGAAGCAAATGGGCGCTTCTCCTATGTGCCCTGGCCGGGAATCAAACCCAGATCCCCCACACGCCAGGCCGATGCTCTACTGCTGAGCCAACCGGCCTGGGCCTAAGTACAGTCTTGAACAAGCCTTATGCCACCAACAAGCTGCTGACTGACCAATCCTAAACCACTTAACACTTGGTCATGACTGTCTCACTTCTAAAATGGGAGCATAGGATTTGATTTGGTTCAGAAGTCCCAGTCAGCTCTAACAAACAGAAGACAAGATAAAAGATGGGTTAACTGATCTGGTTTTAGAGTCAGATCAACCCAAATTGGAATCTGAGCTTCAACCACCTACTGTCTGCATACTAGGACCAGTTATGCAACTTCTCTTTACTCGGGGATGATAAAGACCCCCAATTATCCATTGATATTTAGTTGACCAAAAACACAGAATTAAATACAATTAGTTATCTTGAAAATATTTATAGCCTGTCACATAAAAAAGAATCTATAAATACTCCTATTATGATGATAACACTGGGGAACAATTTTTAATTTACTTTTTGTTGCATGGGTTTTAGAACTGTTTCTATATATTTCTGCATCGCTGATTCCAAATCTGAGATCTGCTTTTAGGTGCATGCTCTAGTTTTTATGCAATTTTAATTTCTTTTTGTTACAGTTAATGGCATGCATTGGTTTTTAAGTTGGAGGTAAAGGACAATGACTTTTGGATTGAACATAACCATAAGGCAATTAATGTTTTACAATCATCACTTTTACATAATTGAGGTTGTTTTTAAATGTAAACAATTATTATCTGATAAAAACATCCTCTTATTTTGTTTTAAGATTGAATCATGGCTTCTTCGAGTAGGCATAAATGTAAGAATAGTCCTGACACCTTCTGTTATATATGTGGCTGTTACACACTTCAAGGTCAAAGGCACAATATTTCATCATTTGTGACACGTGCATATATTGCCTATTTTCAAGTTCCCCTTGGCAATCAAGACAAGAATTGGGCTCCTCATATTGTGTGTCATAATTATGAGAAAATGCTTCATGACCGGACAAAAGGAAAATGCAAAAGGATGCCTTTTGGTATTCCCATGGTTTGGTGTAAACCTGAGGACCACAGCAGTGACTGTTATTTCTGTCTGATCCATAAAAAGCATCAGCAAGAAAAAATGGCATATGATCACATATCCTAATATTCCTTCAGCAATACGACCTATCCCACACTCTGAGACACTCCTGGTTCCAATTTTCAATGTTTTCATTTCTTCTAAGGATGAAGAAAGTGAACATAGTGATCGAGTGTATTTTGATAAGGTGGATGAGGAAATGGTTGTAGAATCTGAAGGATCTTCTTCTGATGCCAAGCAGTCATTAACCCCTCAGCAGATTAGCCAACCTGAATTGAATGACTTAATAAGAATAACATAAAAATTATCCACAACTTTCTGAAGATGAGGAGCATAACTGGATCATTTGTGTGAATCTTTTTTATTTTTATATTTTTTACAGAAACAGAGAGAGGGATAGACAGGCAGAAAGGGAGAGAGATGCAAAGCATCAATCATCAGGGATTTTTTGTTGTGACACTTTAGTTGTTTATTGATTGGTTTCTCATATATTCCCAAGGAATATATCCCAAGAACATCATATCACTGATTCAAAAAAGGAAATGCACCCCCATGTTTATGGCAGCATTGTTCACAATAGCCAAGATCTGGAAACAGCTCAAGTGTCAGTCAGTGGATGAGTAGATTAAAAAGCGGTGGTGCATACACAGAATGGAATACTATGGGACCAAAAAAAAGAAAGAAATCTTACCTTTTGTGACAACATGGATGGACCTGAAAACTTTTACATTAAATAAAATTAAAAATTCCGCCTGACCAGGTAGTGGCACAGTGGATAGAGCGTCTGACTGGGATGCAGAGGACCCGAACCCGAGGTCGCCAGCTTGATTGAGTGCGGGCTCATCTGGTTTGAGAAAAAGCCCACTAGCTTGAACCCAGGGTCACTGGCTCCAGCAAGGGGTTTCTCAGTCTGCTGAAGGCCTGCGGTCAAGGCACATATGAGAAAGCAATCAATGAACAACTAAGGTGTTGCAACGTGCAATGAAAAACTAATGATTGATGCTTCTCATCTCTCTCTGTTCCTGTCTGTCTGTCCCTGTCTATCCCTCTCTCTGACTCCCTCTCTGTCTCTGTAAAAATAAATAAATAAATAAAAATAAAAAAAAAACTTTAAAAATTCCGCTTGTCCTCAGAGCTCCCTGAAAAAAGATTTTCTCCTCTTGAGACAGTGACAAAAGGTGGGATGCCCCCCCTTGCTCACCTGTCTCCACAGCTCTTCAGAGTCTAAACCTTTTGACCAGACCCCTCTATGATGTCTCATAAAAAAAATCAGTCTGTAGATATCAGGTACATAGGGACAGGTGGCTGTAAGCCACTTTTCAAAGGCTGCTTTGGGCTGTGATAGCAGCACCAGGAAAGGGCTAGTTTCTTGAGGATTATCAACAAATAAAACTGCTAAAAACAGAGATGGAAAAAAAGCACAACATACCCATGTCTGTGGATTGATTTTACCTATATTACCAGAGTATAGCTTCTATAATATACTTCTTCACATAACAGGGCATCTTTATGAAGCAAACATTATCTTTGTATTTAGAAATCTGTATTTTAATGAACTTGTCTGAATATAGAGAATGAGATTCAAAATCAAGCATTTATTCAAGTTTATCTCTTTAAATTATAAACTTTGAGTGTAAAGTTAAAATTCTCAAAGGAGAGAGGAAAATGATACATTTTCATCACTCAGATGCATTGCTAATTAAAACTTTGGTAAATATATATCTTCCTTTCTAAGCTTTTTAAACATTTGAATTCTTTCTTTTTAAACATATATATATATCCTGTATTTCTTAGTTAAGAGTAAATAAAAGCACTTTTTTTGTTGTTCAAACTATTTATAAACATCTTAACTACATAATGTAATACTGTATATTTAATTATTCTTATTGTAGCATATTTATCTTTTCTGCACATTTGTCAGTTACATATACTCCTGTGATGAACATCTTTGTGCTTTTTTTACACTTAATATTTTTTAGATGAATTCTAAGTTGTGTGGATCCCAACCGGGATCCACCTGGCAAGCCCACCAGGGGCAACGCTCTGCCCACCAGGGGGCGATGCTCTGCCCCTCCGGGGCATCGCTCTGCCACGACCAGAGCCACTCTAGCACCTGGGGCAGTGGCCAAGGAGCCATCCCCAGCGCCCAGGCCATCTTTGCTCCAATGGAGCCTTGGCTGCAGGAGGGGAAGAGAGAGACAGAGAGGAAGGAGGGGAGGGGGTGGAGAAGCAAATGGGCACTTCTCCTATGTGTCCTGGCTGGGAATCAAACCCGGGTCCCCCGCACGCCAGGCCGACGCTCTACCGCTGAGCCAATGGGCCAGGGCCTTTAAATTTTTTTTTTAAAATGACCTTAAAATGTTTGCTGAGTACACTTTAATAATACATTAACTTTAAAGATTATAAGCATGACAAAATACAGTAAATGCTTTTGCTCCATATGCAGGAGCATTTTCAGTTTAGCCCGTTTAGGAAATCCAATAATAGAACAATGCATACAGACAATGAGCTATAACATGCTTAGCAGCCTCTCCTGTTCTGACAGAGGTTACTATAGATCTGGAATATGTATCCACTGTAATGTGGACATAGGACTGTTTGCCAAATGAAGGTATATGAGTAACATCCATCTGCCAAAGTTGTCCTGGTAGGGGTCCTTGAGTGTTAACTGCAAATGAAGGGGCAGTATAGGACCCTTTGGACAGGATTTCTCAATCTGCCGTGCTGCTTCCCAAGAAAGTTGAAACTGTTTACACCAGGCTTCAGCGTTCTGGTGATGAATAGTATAAGACTGACTTGCTCAGTCTGTCATGGTTGCTCCATATAATTTTCTTTTGGGTAGCTTGCTCAACAAGGGCATTTCTAGGCCCTGACCAGTTGGCTCAGTCATAGAGCACTTGCCTGGTGTGCAGGATTCCTGGGTTTGATTCCCAGTCAGAGCACAAAGAAGAAGCACCCATCTACTTCTCCAACCCTCCCCTTCTCCTTCCTCTCTGTCTCTCTCTTTCCCTCCCGCAGCCAAGGCTCCACCAGAGCAAAGCCACCCTGGGCACTAAGGATGGCCCCATGGCCTCTGCCTCAGGCGCTAGAATGGCTCTGGTTGCGACAGAGCAACACCCCAGATGGACAAAGCATTCCCCCCTGGTAGGCATGCCAGGCGGATCACGGTCAGGCACATGCAGGAGTCTGTCTGACTGCCTCCACATTTCCATCTTAAGAAAAATACAAAAAATAAATAATTAAAAGAAAAAATACAACAACAACAACAAAAAAAATGAAAAGCTCCAGGGAGCATGGAGTGAGCCTGAGTATGTCCTATGAAACATGGAGCTCTATGTTGACATATAAGTCTTTGAAATAGTTCATCAGCATTTGTCCCTAAGAAAGCAGTCTTTATAGTGGAAACACTATAAGTAAATATTTGCTGTCTGTCTATAGATTAAGGGGGGAATATGGCAAATGCTGAAAAGCCATGATCTTTGTGCCCCTCCCCTCCCCCAACCCCTCCCTCTCTTCCCCCCATTCTGTAACCCCAACATTGTTGTCCATGTCCCTGAGTCTCATCTTTATGTCCCACCTATGTATGCAATCATATAGTTCTTAGTTTTTTCTGATTTACTTCTTTCGCTCAGTATAATGTTATCAAGGCCCATCCATGTTGTTGTAAAAGATCCTATGTCATCATTTCTTATGGCTGAGTAGTATTCCATAGTATATATATACCAAAGCTTTTTAATCCACTCGTCCTCTGATAGACACGTGGGCTGTTTCAAGATCTTTGATATTGTGAACAATGCTGCCATAAACATGGGGGTGTATTTCTTCTTTTCAAACAATGCTATGGTGTTCTTGGGGTATATTCCTAACAGTGGTATAGCTGGGTCAAAAGGCAGTTCGATTTTTAATTTTCTGAGGAATCTTCATACTGTTTTCCACAGTGGCAGCACCAGTCTGCATTCCCACCAGCAGTGCAGGAGGGTTCCCTTTTTTCCACATCCTCGCCAGCACTTATTCTGTGTTGTTTTATTGATGAGCGCCATTCTGACTGGTGTGAGGTGATATCTCATTGTGGTTTTAATTTGCATTTCTCTAATCATTAGTGATGTTGAACATTTTTTCATATGCCTATTGGCCATCTGTGTGTCCTCTTTGGAGAAGTGTCTATTCATTTCTTTTGCCCATTTTTGGATTGGATTCTTTGTCTTCCTGGTATTAAGTTTTACAAGTTCTTTATAAATTTTGGTTATTAACACATTATCAGATGCAATGTCAAATATATTCTCCCATTGTGTAGTTTGTCTTTTTATTCTGTTCTTATTGTCTTTAGCTGTGCAGAAGCTTTTTAGTTTGATAACGTCCCATTTGTTTATCCTGTCTTTTATTTCACTTGCCTGTGGAGACAAATAAGCAAATATATTGCTGCGAGAGATGTCAGAGAGCTTACTGCCTATGTTTTCTTCTAAGATGCTTATGGTTTCATGGCTTACATTTAAGTATTTTATCCATTTTGAGTTTATTTTTGTGAGTGGTGTAAGTTGGTGGTCTAGTTTCATTTTTTTGCATGTAGATGTCCAATTTTCCAAACACCATTTGTTGAAGAGGCTGTCTTTACTCCATTGTATTTCCTTACCTCCTTTTTCAAATATCAGTTATCCATAGAGCTGTGGGTTTATTTCTGGGTTCTCTGTTCTGTTCCATTGATCTATGTGCCTGTTCTTATGCCATTACCATGCTGTTTTGAGTACAATGGCCTTATAATATAACTTGATATCCGGAAGTGTGATCCCTCCTGCTTTATTCTTCCTTTTCAAGATTGCTGAGGGTATTTGTGTTCTCTTTTGGTTCCATATAAATTTTTGGAATATGTGTTCTATATCTTTGAAGTAAGTCATTGGTATTTTAATCGCTATTGCATTGAATTTATAAATTGCTTTGGGTAATATAGACATTTCAATGATGTTTATTCTTCCTAACCATGAGCATGGTATACGCCTCCACTTATTTGTATCTTCCCTGATTTCTTTTATCAATGTTTTATAATTTTCTGAGTACAAGTTTTTAATGTCCTTGGTTAGATTTATTCCTAGGTACTTTATTTTTTTGGTTGCAATGGTAAAGGGGATTGATTCATTGATTTCTCTTTCTGACAGTTCATTATTAGTGCATAAAAATGCCTCTGATTTCTGAGTATTGATTTTATATCCTGCCACCTTGCCAAATTCATTTATCAGGTCTAGTAGTTTTTTGACTGAGACTTTAGGGTTTTCTATATACAATGTCATATCATCTGCAAATAATGATAGTTTTACTTCTTCTTTTCCAATTTGGATGCCATTTATTTCTTTTTCTTGTCTGATTGCTGTGGCTAGGCCTTCCAGAACTATGTTGAATAAGAGTGGTGAAAGTGGACACCCCTGCCTTGTTCCTGATCTTAAGGGGATTGCTTTTAATTTTTGCCCATTGAGTATGATGTTGGCTGTGGGTTTGTCATAGATGGCCTTTATCATGTTAAAATATGTTCCCTGTTGCCAGGGTTCAGCCCCGTGGGGAATCCAGGGGTCCCACAGGAAGAGACGGCATTGGCACAAGTCGAGTGAGAGAGCCGAATTCTTTTTCTTTCTCTTTATTCTCTAGTTAGCATTTACTGCCAGGCATCTCCACCAAATGCTAGTATAGCTTTCTTTTTATGCACACACACTGAGTTACAATTACATGGTATTAATCATTGCTTCTGTTTCACTATGTTTACATGTTTTCGGAAAACAGTTAATTTATATCTATAAATTACAAACCAGGTAGCAAATCATTCAAAGTACAAAATAACTTGAATAGCGATAACAACATCGGTAAAAGCTTTTAAAGTATTAGTACTAATAGTTAACTCAACTTTTCTGCTGTTGTGAGTCAAGGGGCAGAGAGAGATTAGCAGATGAAATCATTAAGTACTAACAATGGACCACCACTTGCTCAGGTAAATGGCCTTGAGTTTATGCAGAGTCCTACTTTTTCTCACAAGATTCTAAAATGCTTGCCAATAAAGAAATTGACATAACAGTAAGAGTAGCTTTCACCCAAGGATATACAGAGTGCACTTGCAAGATAGCCTAGTAGCAACATAATTTCAGAAGACATTAACTGTTATTAATTCTATGGATTTCCCTACATTCCTCTCATTATCAAAAAATTTTGGAAAGTACATAAATCTCATGAGACCATCTCATTGAGAAAGCCTAGCAATTGCCTTTAGTCAAAAAACAATTCTCTTAGCAAAACATTCTTTTCTTGTTGACTGCGCTCTCACCCTAGGCCACACAATGGGCCATTCTACTACACCTTACCTAAGATATTATTGTCTAGTCAAATATTACTTATTTATTATATTTAAACACTAGTTAAGTTCTAACTCTATTCTTCTCAGAGGGTACCATTATCTGCAGATCAAATAAGCAAGAAGAAAGGAATGTTTCTCTACTCTATCACATGAAAAGGCTAGGGAGAAATAATGTTGAATTAAGTGAAGGCCGAAAGGTGCTCTGTGCACAGCCACTGCCTCCTACCCATTCACAAGCCACAATCTATTCTTTCTAACATGATTAAGAAGAAATTCTCCTACAAACTTAACCCTTTATGAGGAATATCATAGCCAGCCTCTTGTGTCTATGAGCCCAGCTCAAGGGGCCCACAGGCTTTTCTGTGGAACTCACACCCTCTGTCTCATTACCAAAGAAATTACTACGAATCTACAGGGAAAGCACGGTACTATTATCTCTGTGCCACAAATAATAGCACACACCCAGAAAAGGGGGGATATAAGGCCAGATTAATTCAAAAAGTCAAAGGGGGAAGTATCGTTGTGTCTCTCCTTTGGGTGACTTTGTCAACCCGCAGCCATTGGTCTTCTCTGCTGTGACTTTGTCAATCAGCAGTTTTTGTTCTTCTTCTGCTTTGACCTTGTCAGCCAGCAGTTGTGGGTCTTCTACTGCTGTGACCTTGTCAGCCAGCAGTTGTGGGTCTTCTCCTCCTGTGACCTTGTCAGCCACCAGTTGTTGATTGGCTCCCGACACCCTGTATTCCCACTTTGCTGAGAGATTTGATCATGAATGGGTGCTGGATTATATCAAATGCTTTTTCTGCATCTATTGAAATTATCATGTGGTTTTTCTCCTTTCTTTTCTTTAGGTGATGAATCACATTGATTGATTTGCAAATATTGTATCAGCCTTGCCTCCCCAGAATAAATCCCACTTGATCATGGTGTATGATTTTTTTCATATATTGCTGGATCCAGTTTGCTAATATTTTGTTGAGGATTTTTGCATCTAAGTTCATCAGGGATATTGGCCTATAATTTTCTTTTTTTGTGTTGTCTTTGCCTGGTTTTGGAATCAGAATTATGCTTGCCTCATAAAAGGAGTTTGGAAGTCTTCCTTCCTCTTGAAATTTTTGAAATAGCTTGAGAAGGATAGGAGGTAGTTCTTCTTTGAATATTTGTTACAATTCACTTGTGAAGCCATCAGGCCTAAGACTTTTCTTTTTTGGGAGTTTTTTGATAGCTGTTTCAATCTCATTTGTTGTAATTGGTTTGTTTAGGTTTTCTGATTCTTCCAGATTGATTTTTGAAAGATTATATGATTCAAGGAATTTGTCCATTTCATCTAGGTTGTCTAGTTTTTTGGCGTACAGTTCTTCATAGTATTTTCTTACAATATTTTGTATTTCTGTTGTGTCAGTTGTTATTTCTCTGCCGGGGTCCAGCCCCGGGGGGATCCAGGGGTCCCACAGGAGGAGACAGCATTGGCAAAAATGGAGTGAGAGAGCCGAATTCTTTTCTTTCTCTTTATTCTCCAGTTAGCATTTACTGCCAGGCATCTCTACCAAATGCTAGTATAGCTCCCTTTTTATACACGCACACCGAGTTACAATCACATGGTGTTAATTATTGCTTTTGTTTCACTATGTTTGCATGTTTCCAGATAACAGTTAATTTACATCTATCAAACCAGTAACTAATTTACATCTAGTCACAAACCAGGTAGCAAATCATTAAAAATACAAAATAACTTGAATAGCGATAACAACATCAGTAAAAACTTTTAGATTATTAGTTCTAAAAGTTAACTAACTTTACTGCTGTTGTGAGTCAAGGGGCAGAGAGACATTTAGCAGACGACTAACAATGGACCACCGCTTGCTCAGGTAAATGGACTTGAGTTTATGCAGTGTCCTACTTTTTCTCACAAGATTCTGAAAGGCATGCCTCTAAAGAAATTAACATAACATTAAGAATACCTTTCATCCAAAGATATGCAGAGTGCACTTGCAAGATAGCCCAGCAGCAACACAAGACATTCCATGGATTTCCCTACATTTTTAAATCTCATGAGAACATCTCATTGAGAAAGCCTAGCAATTGCCTTTAGTCAAAAGACAATTCTCTTAGTAAAACATTCTTTTCTTGCTGACTACGCTCTCATCCTAGGCCACACAATGGGCCATCCTACTATACCTTACCTAAGATACTATTGTCTAATCAAATATTACTTATTTATTATATTTAAACACTAGTTAAGTTCTGACTCTATTCTTCTCAGAATATACCACTATTTGCAGATCAAATAAGCAAGAAGAAAGGAATGTTTCTTTACTTATCACATGAAAAGGCTAGAAAGGAAAAATGTTAAGTGAAGGCCTAAGGGTGCTCTGTGCACAGCCACTGCCCCCTAACCATTCAAAAGTCACAATCTATTCTTTTTAACATGATTAAGAAGGAATTCTCCTACAGACTTAACCCTTTACGAGGGATATCATAGCCAACCTCTTATGTCTATGAGCCCAGTTCAAGGGGCTTACAGGCTTTTCTGTGGAACTCACACCCTCTGTCTCATTTCCAAAGAAGTCACTACGAATCTACAGGGAAAGCACGGTACTATTATCCCTGTGCCATAATTAATAGCACATACCCAGAAAAGGGGGGATATAAGGCCAGATTAATTCAAAAAGTCAAAGGGGGAAGTATCGTTGTGCCTTTCCTTTGCGGTGTCTTTGTCACCCCACAGCCATTGGTCTTCACTGCAGTGACTTTGTCACCCCGCAGCCATTGGTCTTCTCTGCTGTGACTTTGTCAATCAGCAGTTTTTGATCTTCTTCTGCTGTGACCTTGTCAGCCAGCAGTTGTGGGTCTTCTTCTGCTGTGACCTTGTCAGCCAGCAGTTGTTGATCGGCTCCAGACATTTCTCCACTCTCGTTTCTAATTTTATTTATTTGAGTCCTCTCTCTTTTTTTCTTGGTGAGTCTCGTTAAAGGTTCCTCGATCTTGTTTACCTTTTCAAAGAACCAGCTCCTGGTTTCATTGATCCTCTGTATTTTTTTCTTTAGCCTCTATGTCATTTATTTCTGCGCTGATCTTTATTATTTCCTTCCTTCTACTAGCTCTGGGCTTTACTTGCTGTTCATTTTCTAGTTCTTTTAGATGCAGGGTTAAGATGTTTATTTAAGCTTTTTCTAGCTTCTTGAGGTATGCCAGTAATGCTATAAACTTCCCTCTCAGGACTGCTTTTGCTGTGTCCCATAAATTTTGAGTTGATGTATGCTCATTATCGTTTGTTTCTAGGAATTTTTTAATTTCTTCTTTGATCTCAATGTTAACCCATTCATTATTTAATAACATGCTATTTAGTTTCCAACTGTTTAAATGTTTTTCAATTTTTCTATTGAGGTTGATTTCTAGTTTAATGCCATTGTGATCAGAGAAAGTGCTCGATATGATTTCAATCTTCTTAAATTTGTTGAGACCACTTTTGTGCCCCAACATGTGGTCTATTTAAGAGAATGTACCATGAGCACTTGAAAAGAATGTATATTCTGCTGTTTTAGGGTGAAAGGTTCTGAAGATATCTATTAAATCAAGTTGATCTAATATGTCCTTTAAGTCTGCTGTTTCTTTGTTAATTTTCTTTCTTGAGGATCTATCTAATGATGTTAATGGGGCATTGAAATCCCCTACTATTATAGTATTGCTGTTGATCTTGCCCTTTAAGTCCATCAAAGTCTGCTTTATATATTTATGTGCTCCTGTATTAGGTGCGTAGATATTTATAATGGTTATATCTTCCTTTTGTATTGCTGCCTTTATCATTATGTAGTGACCTTCTTTATCTCTATCTATGGTATTTGTTTTAAAGTCCATTTTGTCTGATATAAGTATAGCTACCCCAGCTTTTTTTTTCATTTCCATTTGCATGAAATATTTTTTTCCATCCTTTTATCTTCAGTTTGTGTGCATCTTTTGATTTAAGGTGTGTCTTTTGTAGACAGCATAGTTATGGGTCCTGTTTTCTTATCCACGCAGCTACCCTATGTCTCTTGATTGAATCATTTAATCCATTAACATTTAAGGTTATTACTGATATGTAATTGTTTATTACCATTTTTTTCTTTAAAACTGTATTCTTCTTTTGCTATATTCTTTTTTTCCTTTGATCTGTTTACAACAGGTCCCTTAGCATTTCTTGCAGCCTTGGTTTGGTTGCAGGTGAATTTCTTGAGTTTTTTTTTTTTGTCTGTAAAGCTTTTTATTTCTCCTTCAATTTTAAATGATAGCCTTGCTGGATAAAGTAGTCTTCGTTGTACATTCTTGTTCTGCATTACTTTGAATATTTCTTGCCATTCCCTTCTGGCCTCAAATGTTTCTGTTGAGAAGTCAGAAGTCATCCTTATGGGGGCTCCTTTGTAGGTGATAGTCTTTTTTCTCTACCAGCTTTTAATATTTTCTCTTTATCATTTAGCTTTGATATTTTAATTATGATGTGTCTTGTTGTTGGTTTCTTTGGGTTTTTCTTTAATGGAGTTCTCTGTGCTTCCTGAACATTTGAAATGTTTTCCTGCCTTAATTGGGGGAAGTTTTCTGCTATGATTTGTTTGAACAAAGTCTCTATTCCTTGTTCTTTCTCTTCTTCTTCAGGAACCCCTATGATGCGGATGTTATTTCTCTTCATGTTGTCACAGAGCTCTCTTCGAGTTTCCTCAGACTTTTTGAGTCTTTTTTCTCTTTTCTGCTCTGCTTCCATGCCTTTATTTATCATGTCCTCTAACTCGCTGATTCGATTCTCTGCTTCATCCATCCTGCTTTTAATTCCTTCCATTGTATTCTTTATTTCAGATATTGTATTTGTCATTTCTGACTGATTCTTTTTTATTATTTCAATGTCCTTTTTTATATTTGTTATCTCTTTATTTAGGCTTTTGTAATGGCCATCTATGGTTGTTCTAATATCTTTGAGCATCCTAACAATTGTTATTTTTAACTCTGCATCTGGTAATTTGGTTATTTGGTTATATCTGATTCACTTAGGTCCTTTTCTGGGGATTTCTCTTGGTTTATTTGTGTTGTATTTCTCTGCCTTCGCATTTTCTCTTCATGGGAGTGGCTGTGATCACACGCTCTGGTGCACAAGAGTTGGTGGCCTTGGCCTTTGCCCCGCCCCCATGTGTGATGTTATCCTTGGTATCCCTGAGGACACTGGCGAGCACCTTTGCTCAGCTGTGGGTCTCCGCCTTTTTCTGGGCTTTCGCCATGCCATTGCAGGAGCCCGTTCGAGGAATGGCTGCTAGCCTTGGCTCTACCATTGGGCAGGACTGCGTGCCCAAGCTCAGCTCAGTAGCGGAATTCTGCCTCTTCTGGGCTTTTGGCTCCACTCCCATGGGAGGAACCGGCTACCAAGTCAGATCGCAAGCCTGGGTTGCACAGGCGGGGCAAAGCTGTGCTCCTGTGCCCTTGCTCAGGGGCTGGTCTCCACCCTTTCCAGGGTTCCCGCCCTTCTCCCGAAGGCTGGATTACAGGCTGCTGGCAGCTGAGTTTGACCGCTTTTGAATGCCCCCTTCCTCCAGCCGGGCAAGATTGAGCTCACACCTGAACCCAGTGGTGGCCAGCTGGCTTCCACCCCTGCCAGCATAACCACAATTTTGTCTCCCACTGCCGCCAGCCCTCCAGTGAGCCCTCAGCCGTGTGGGTGGGGGTGTTGCAGCTCGGACTGTAAGACTCACTACTGTAGATCCAAAAGGTCCCTCTAATGCGACTTTGCTCTGAGTGCCACAGGGGAGCTTGTTTGGCTGCTCTCCTGCTTCCCTTTGCTAGTATTGCTGTTTCCGGGGGAAATATTCACTTCAGCTTTGGGGAGTGACTTGTCCCAGGGGTTAGGGTGGCTATCTCCCAAAATGTTTCTCCCTGTGCCTCCTAGATTACACTCTCTTCCTGTTATGCTGGTCCTCTCCTCTCTCCCTGTCCCCAGGAGTCCCGCGTGAGTGGTTGTGAGAGAGATATTCTGCGCAGTGCCTTTAAGAAGGATCCTGGATCTGAGAAATCAGACTCTTTCTCACAAACAGTATCCTTACTTGTTTCCAGCTAAATACTATACTTATGCTTCTTCTGGGCTCTGGGTCTTCAGGCTGGGGCTTTGTTACTGGGGCTCAGGACCCTTCCCCCTCTGCTAAACTCACTTCCCACCAGGCGAGTCTCTCTCTGCAGCCATTTGCTCCAGGGAGCTGCGCAGCCCTCTCCACGTTTCCTCTTTTCCTACCAGTCTTGGTGTGGCTTCTTCAGTGTTCCTGGGTTGAAGAGTCCTCTTAGTTTAGTCCAAAGTTGGTTTTTCCAGATGATATTTCTTAAAATTAGTTTGTGATTGCTTTCTTGTATCTCAACCCCCATTAGATCCACCATTTATCCTGGTAGGATAGTCTGGGTGCAGACACAGCCTTAATTTGTTTATTCTTCACCTTCTTGGGTCTTGGCAGCCCTGTGCACATACACAGCATTGCCCCCCCTCACTCCACACTGAGCCACAAGGTTTTGCTTGCTTTGTGCTTTCTCTGGGTAGAACAGCTCAAACACTGTGAGCAGCAGCACCCCCCAATCTCTGCACTTTCTCTGATCAGGCAGTCCAGTGTGCAGACCATAGCCCATTTACTGGCTCCCAATACCAGTAGGGAGGGTAATACCAGTAGTAACCCACAATTTCTGCACTTTATCTGGGTTGTATAGTCCTGCAGCTGGTACCAGAGTATTTTGCTAGCTCTGCACACTCTCAAGGTGGGGGAGCTCCACATTCACATGCAGCTCAGTGGGTGAAATGTTGCCCTGCCATACCTACCTGCTGGGTCGATATCTGGGAAGAGCAGCTCTCTTTACACAAATTAAGCTGCCCTACTTATTCTGTTGTATTTAGCTCCAGGAGGGTGACTGGGGATGTGATGCAGCACCCTTCAGGTGGCCATAGAGCCTAGATGGAGCTACTGTCTTCTATCCTTATGTCTGGAAGATGTAAACAGTGGCACTCACTGGTCTCTTTGGACCTGAGCTGATCCTTCACCTCCTGCAGAGCTCTCATGGTTCCTCAGCCTTCCCTATGCATTCTCTCTCTCTAGCTTTTTGTGCAGAAGCTGTTTAATTGTTCCTCAGTTGTCTTTCAGGAGGAATTTTTCTAAGTAAAGGGGTAAATTGGATGGGTTTTGGGAAGGGTGCAAGTTCAGCATCATGTGCCACCATCTTGGACCCACTGGAGAGTTCTTAAATAAAGTCTGCTATTGGCTGCAGCAACAAGCTTCTGCTCTGATATGCTCTTATTCCTCATAGTCAAATTTCTCTACAATTATTGAGATATTGGTTTTCCCTCTGAATTCAATTCTTTATTGGATCCAGGAGGAGTAGTTTATTTTCACCTTGTTTAGCTTTTTTTCTCCTGTGAGGATGGGCATGATAACTTCCAGCTTCTTACTTGTAAAACCAGAAACAGGAAGTCTTGTGTTAATTGCTTTTTATCTCTTGGCTTCCTGTTCCCTATTTTTAAAATAAAGGGATCAGATTACTCCATGGTGCCTAAAGTCTCCTAAAGCTCCAGCATTCTGTTTATTCCATAAGCACTGTCTGGCATGAAGAATAGTGCCAATTTGTGACATTGGGTACTGTTTACAGGTAGACCTGCAGGTGGACAGAGAGGCACATTATTTTCAAGTTGTTTCTTGATTATGTTTATCAAATCCAGGAAGTTCAGAAGTCCAAAAAATTCAACATTGTGGAGCCTGTAATGTCCATTTATTCTTTAATGCTATAAAAATATTTTCTGCATTTGTTTTTCTCTTTATTTCTTCCTCTCTTCCTCTTCCCTTCCTGTATTTCTATATCACCCTTCTTTTCATCTTGTTTTCCATCTCTCCTTCCTCCCATGCTCTTAAAGCCTTTCAAAGTGCCCATCATATACCAGGCACTGTGCTAGTAACTCATGTCCCTGCAGTCAGTGACTTTCCATTCTCCTATTTTTACTTCTGTCTTTTTAACTTTTTTATTTAATTCTCCTTAATTTATTATAAAATATGATGTGCTTTGATTTGATAAATATATTGAATTTTACCAACTTTTTTATTATAAAAAATATACTCTTATTGCAAAAATGATAAAAAAACAGAAATTTTCTATAATGAGATATTTACTGTTAATATGACATTTTCTTTCCATATTCTTTGTGTACCTATTATATTTTTTATCTATATGTACCCAGGTAGATTGGGTGTGTGTATATCTGTGTGCATAGATGTGCATTGCACATGAACATATCTCTGTGTCCATGTGTGTCTGTTATTTTTGTATATTAGTGTATGTATGCAAATGAGTGTTTATTCACTTATCCAATAAACACTTATTGTACTTCTGTTATGTGCTGGGCACTGTGCTCGACACTGGTTGCCTATAGTGAATGAGACAGACTCACTTTCTGTCTTTATGAAAACTAGATAGTCATGGGGTAGACAGAGGGAATGAAAAATATACATAAGTAAAATAATTATAAGTTGTGACAAGCACTGGATTTGGCAGTGCAATTCCTTTGGTCCCAGTTTTGATTGATCATGGCAAGGTCCAATATCTCAGCTTCTTTGAAGGCAGAGCTGAGAACTAATTCTCGGTCCTTCAGCAATGCATGTTCTCAGCTATAAATATGAGAAAATTTACAAGTGATGAAACAAATACCCTGGGAGGTGTTCTGTGACCAAAATACCCTAGCTTGTATGTGGTGACCCAGGCTCAGATAAATTCTGTATGCCCAGAGCTTAGGAGGTCTCTGAATCTGGACTGCTGCCATGGCAAAAGAAGAAAGTGCATGTTAGGAAAGGGGTCACTTTGTGCTAAACAATTACAAATAGTGTTTACATCCCCACCTTTCAAGAGCAAAGAAAAGACTTCTAGTGTTGCTACCACAGCAGATAGATTATTATTATTTTTTTAAATTAACTCAGGTTTTCTCTAGTATTTTTTCCTCAAAAGACAATGGCTTGCTCTTACCAGAGAGCTCAGTAGGTTAGAGCAGGAGTAGTCAACTTTTTTATATCTACCACCCACTTTTGTAACTCTGTTAGTAGTAAAATTTTATAAACTCCCACTGGTTCCACAGTAATGATGATTTATAAAGTAGGGAAGTAATATTACTTTATAAAATTTATAAAGCAGAGTTTCAGCCAGTTAAAGCATATAATAATAATTACTTACCAAGTACTTTATGTTGAATTTTCACTGTTTGGCAGAATAAATCTTTATAAAACAATTTACTATAGTTAAATATATTTATTTATAATTTGCATACATAGAAATTACATTAATTAATTGAATTATTACTGGGATCTCTGAGGCTGATACTGGGAAACTAAATATTGAATATCTGGTTCAATATTTGTGAGGAACAAACAAAGGCCTCCCCTTTCAGAAATTTAGGCGGTTTCTTTTGTCATAATATAATTAACAGAACTAAATCCTGATTCCACAAGATATGAGGTAGGGAAAGGTATCAATAAACTGAATATCATTTTCCACATATTTGAATATAAGACCAGCATTTTTTTTATTTTGCTATATCTAGTTTCTAATAGTTCTTCTTGGCAAGTTGTATCAACCTCTTCAATATTTGCAGTAAAAGGATTTTTCATCCAGTCACATACCTTCAATTTAAAAATATCTTCAAAATGTTTTTCCATGTCCAATTTAAGTTTTTTGAGATTGTTACTCAATCTTTCAATATCATCTGGAGTTACATCATCTTTTATAAATGATAATTGATGAAACTGATGAAATTCTCTCTTCTATAGATTATGATTAAGTAGTTCAAGTTTGTCAATAAATAATAGCACAATACTTTGGCAACCTATAAGAGTTTTATTAGCTTTTTGAAGCTGCAAATTGACATAATTAAATCTCTTGAAAATATCTGCCAAGTAAAAGGCATCATTCATTCTTATTTTTAATTGTTGACACAGATTGATCTCACTATTACTTTCAAAAAACTGTATGACACTATCATATAATGCTACAAATCTAGCCAATGATGTACCCTTTGACAGCCACTGAACTTCTGTGTACAAAAGTAACTTAATAAAATCTTTATTATTGTCCTGGCAAAGCTGCTGAAACATTCTATCATTTTTTTGCTTTGGATTTGATCTGGTTTACGGCTCAAATTATTGTAGTTAATGATGAAGGGAGACTTGTACTTAGAAGTTTTCCTACAAGATGTTGTCTGTGCACCACAATGAGTACATAAAACATTTGGCACTTTCTGCTTCAAATAAGCAACAAATCCACGATAACAACCTACCATCGATGGTGCTCCATCAGTAGCACATGCAACAATATTATTCAAAGAAATAGTGTGTTTTTATAAAGTATGTTCTCACAGTATTAAATATAGATAATCCTTTTGTATCTGTGATTATGTTTTATTTCAAATAGCATTTCTTCTCATAATATATTGTTTTTATCAAAATAGCATACATATGCCGGCCCTGGCCAGTTGGCTCAGCGGTAGAGCGTCGGCCTGGCGTGCGGGGGACCCGGGTTTGATTCCTGGCCAGGGCACACAGGAGAAGCGCCCATTTGCTTCTCCACCCCGCCCCCTCCTTTCTCTCTGTCTCTCTCTTCCCCTCCCACAGCCAAGGCTCCATTGGAGCAAAGATGGCCCGGGCGCTGGGGATGGCTCCTTGGCCTCTGCCCCAGGCGCTAGAGTGGCTCTGGTCGTGGCAGAGCGATGCCCCGGAGGGGCAGAGCATCATCCCCTGGTGGACAGAGCATCGCCCCTGGTGGGCGTGCTGGGTGGATCCCAGTCGGGCGCATGCGGGAGTCTGTCTGACTGTCTCTCCCTGTTTCCAGCTTCAGAAAAATACAAAAAAAGAAAAAGAAAAAAATAGCATACATATGCCATCAATAAAGCATCATTATCTGTAATGGTAGATTCATCCAATTGCATGGAAAATAAAGAGTTTTGGAGAATACTTATGTTTGTTTTCAACATTAACTGTCATTTAATCAATTCATCACTTTTACTGTGCTATCGCTTAGGGGCAACTTTTTAAAATTTGAGGTATATTCTGATGTATTACTGTTGAGATAAATTCTTTTATAGAGGGTATTTTTAGTTTCTCCTATATTATAGCTTTTACCACATTTTGCAATTATTTGTGAAATGAGATAAGTGGCAATTAATCCATCTATATTCATTGTATGTTTTTTCTTAAATAATGCAACGATAGTTGAACAATTTTCAAATTTTTTATATATTTCCAGAAAATAATATTCAATGAGCTTGTCCTTGTCATTGGGATGCTTTGTAGAATGATGTTCTCACAATTGACTTAGCTTCATTGCCTCATTGGATAATGTTTTATGGCACAATAAACACATTGAATGTTGTTTATTTGCAACAGATTTTATGAAACGCATTTTCAGATACTCTGGCGAATAGCCGTGTGTTTTTTTTGTTTTTGTTTTTTTTTTTGAGACATGGGCTCATGATATTTTACAATATTTTGTTTGAAGCTGTAAATATGTGCTTGCTCTCAGAAATCTAACTACATACTGGCTTTAGTTTTGATTATGTAATGATTTAGCTTCATTTACAAAATGTGAACAAAACTTATGCGCTTGAAGTCTGTTGTGTGGTCGCGATGTGACAAGTGTCATGGTTGAGCGAGAGTTTGTTGAGAGAAGACTAACTTAGTGAGTATCCATGGTTGTGCATTTTATAAAATTTTATGTAGCACATGTTGGCCAATGGCATCACTTCTTTGTGATCGGGGTGAAGTAGCAAGACATCTGCTAGTTTTGGCAGTCCAAGAAGGGGTTCCTAGCATGTCATCCTATTACCCTAAAATCCGGGAATTGAGATGAAAATAGGAGTTAATTGGTGTCTCCATTGTCCGGCATTTTCTGTCATAGAAAGAAGTGTTGAACCATGGAGTTCTTTGTCTCTGCTACGAGGTAATAAAATAACAAACTGCTAATTTTTGGGCAACAATAGCAGTCATAAACTGCCCAGTCAGTGGGTGTGAGCCCAGAATTAGATACCTGGCTGCTTGCAGATGAGGGGCAAGTGGTTGCAAAAGAGGTCTGATGATGCCTAAATACAAATGCCCTGTAACAGAGTCTGATCGCTGTCCTGATCCTGACTGGTCAATAGTTAGTTGATTAGTATGAATCCTGGTGCCATTTGGTTGCTCTGCGACCACCCACCATGAAAGCTGGAACACCTACTAGTGGGCAGTAGGAACCAGGTTGACTACCACTGGGTTAGAGCATCACACCCATAAACTAATGTCATAGGTTTGATCCTGGGTCATGGCACATACAGGAAAAGATTGGTGTTTCTGACTGTCTGTCTCACCTCCTTCCTCTCTCTAATATTAATAATTAAAATTTTAAAAGTAGAAAAAATGACAATGGCTTTTTTTGGTTGTTGTTGCAGCTTAAATTGTATAGATCAGGGGTCGGGAACCTATGGCTCATGAGTTATGTGGCTCTTTTGATGGCTGCATTCAGCTAGCAGACAAATCTTTAATAAAAAAAATAACATTAAAAATATAAAACATTCTCATGTATTACCTACCACTCATGTTCATGGTTGTGGGTGGCTGAAGCCAATCACAGCTGTCCTCCTGGACAGCACCAGATTTTATTGGATAATGCATAATGTACACAGGTCATTGTATGTCTCTCACGGAATTCCATATTAAAATATGTGGCATTCATATCTCTCTCAGCCAAAATGGTTCCCTACTCCTGCCTTAGGCTATAAGGATCCTGCCTGCTTACAGCCTGTGCCCCATACCCAATGCAAACTATAAGCATGCAAACATATATTAATACATCATATTTACAAAGTTATTTGACCCACAACAAACTTTAAAGATTTGAAATTACATAACCCATGTTTCCTACTCTCATAACAGTTAACCTTGATATCAGTATTAACAGATAAAACAGGAAGTCCTTTTACTTAGTTATTAAATACCATTTTAATTAACCTGCAACATACATTGCAATTAAAATTCTAAATGTTTTTCAAATTAAAGATAATAATAAAATTAAAAAAACAAATAAACCTATGGTGTCTTGACTAGATGTCTCAGAGCATGGAGTGTCCTTCCTGTGTGTCAAGGTTCTGGGTTCTGTCCCAGGTCTCAACACCTAAGAGAAGCAAGCAAGAAGTTCACAACTAAATGAAACAACTAAGTGGAGAAATAAGCTCATACTTCTCTCTCTCTTTCTCAAATCAATGTAAAAACATTAAAATCCAATGAGAAATGGTGTGATACATCTGCAACATGCCTAGTACATTTCTCTTAACAAAAACCCAGAAAAAAAAAGACAGAAAAACAAAGAAAAAGACCCAGATCTCTCTAGGGATCATGATTCTATTTTCTACACCTAGAAAGAACTACTTTTTTTAAACCATAATCTATCTCAACTCTAAAACTCACAGTGTTTCCTGTGACATTCGAATAAAGGCCATAAAATACATTAATGGGCTTTGGAAATAACTTCAAAGGAACTAGTCCGGTAAGTACAGCTCATTCCCGGAACAGATGAGTCCTTGAGATAGGGAAGTCGTTAGACTCCCAGGATGACAGGATGACTAGGAACTGATGAGTCCTTGAGGTAAGGAAGTCGTAAAAACTCTTAAGATGATTAGTGTAACCACATCCTAGAGGATAGATAGGGACATTTCCAGCTGGGGGCTTTCAACTGTATGACTGGTTACTAAGGCACGTGACTAAAATTTAATTTGGGGGAGCCAATTGCTAAATGCAAAATTCGCTTCTGTATGAACCGCTTGCTTGCTACGCTATAAAAACCCCTAGACTGTAGGCGCTCGGTGTGACTCTGGTGACTGCCACCTGAGCTCACCCCTGCGCAGGTTTGCTTTTTTTTTCTTTTTCTCTTGGCCATAAAACTTTGTCTTAAACTCTCCAAACGTCTCCAGTGTTTGTTTTACCCGGCGAGTGCAACATTTATGGGGGCTCACCCGGGATGCCCATTACGGGAATTTTGACTGCAGACAGGCAGAACAGCTTGAGCTGGTGAGTATTTTGTTGTAGAATTTCTTGTTTTTGTAATCTGGCTCCGGAGCACTTACAGTCTGTGGTGGCAGACAGGACGCTGTCAGTGACCCGCCCAGACACTCGGGCCAAAGGCAGGATGCTGCCGGCCGAGGTTTCTGTTTCTGTCTTAAATTGATCGATCGTTTTAAAGTAGTGAGCTCACTCGCGCCGCACCGTGCTGCTGTCTGGTTGTTTGTTTGGCCTGAATGACTGTGTGGGAAATTTTTTGTATTGCCCTCCTGGGATTTGCTGCACTGTTGTGTTTGGTGTTAATTTGTTTGCCAGTACAGTGTGATCAACGTTCATCTATCTGGATCACCCTGCTTATAGGGTGGGGAATCCTGTGTGTTGTCTTTGTAGGACTAGAAGCATACCAGGCTAAGAAGAACAAGTACTGCAAGATGGGACAGCAAGAATCTACACTTAAATCCCCTCTTGATTGCATTTTAAGTGACTTCTCTGATTTTCAGAAGAGAGCCCAGGGTTATGGGGGACCTCCACCCGATCGAGAAACTCTCCGGACTTTAAGCCAAGTGGAGTGGCCATCTCTTAAGGTTGGATGGCCATCTGAAGGAACCTTTGATCTGCCCATAGTTTTTGCAGTAAGAGCCATTATATATCAGGTGCCTCATCCAGATCAATATGTGTATATAGATGTTTGGATAGATATAGCTACAGATAAACCTGGGTACATTAAGAGGTGCATAAAATCTAATCAAAAGGTTAAGAGAGCTATTTGTGTGAGCACAGCGGACATTAAGCCTCGCCCTCCCTCCACTCCACCTGCACCTGAAAAAGAGCCTCCCAAATCATATCCGGTCCTTCCTGACGTTACTGAAGATATAGTAGACCCTGTAAATTATGCTCCTCCTTATCAGAAGCCCAGGGAGCCGGATTCAGCTCCCGAGAATGTCCAGAGTCCTCCCCACACTCGGGGGGGAACCCCTTATGCTCAACCTCCCTTTGCTGGAAGTGCGCCAATGTTACCTCTTAGGGAGGTGCTGCCCCCACTAGATGAAGGACCACATGCACCATCCCGAATGATTTATATTCCTTTCTCTACTAGTGACCTTTATAATTGAAAACAGCAGAACCCGTCATTTGCAGAGAAACCCCAGGGGTTAATTTCTTTGCTTGAGACTGTTTTCAGGACTCATCAACCAACTTGGGATGATTGTCAGCAGCTTTTGCACACTCTGTTCACAACGGAAGAAAGAACCCGCATCGGCCGAGAAGCTGAAAAAACATTTAGGGAAGATGGGGGCACTGAAAGGGAACTAGAGAGGACGCTGCCCAGGAGCCCCCCCAATTGGGATCCAAACAATATCAGGGATAGGGAATCGCTTACCCAATATCGCCAGGCTCTATTAAGGGGAATAAAAGCAGCTGCTAAGAAACCAACCAACTTCAGTAAGGTAAGTGAAGTAATTCAGGGTAGGGATGAGTCCCCTGCTGCATATTTAGAGTGGCTAATGGAGGCCTACCGGGTTTATACCCCTATTGATCCTGAGGCAGAGGAAAATAGGAGACTAATAAACATAGCCTTCATCACTCAGGCAACCCCAGACATTAGAAAGAAGCTCCAGAAAATAGAAGGATTTGAGGGAAAGAATAGGAGTGAATTATTAGAAATAGCACAGAGAGTCTATGTCAATCGTGATGACCCTGAGTTAGGGAGAGCAGCTGTAAAACTACTCTTGGCACAGCAATCAAAAGGACCAAAAGGGAAACAGCAGCCCTTTAAGGGAAAGAAGGAAACTTTCCCGCAGAAGCAACTAGATAAAGACCAATGTGCTTATTGCAAAGAAAAAGGTCATTGGAAGAAGGATTGCCCTAAGCTACAGGCCGTAAATCAGGAACAAAGCTCACAAGTTTTGCTCCAATTAGATTGATGGGGCCAAGGCTCCATTTCTGTTGGCCCCCAGGAGCCTATGGTCACACTGTCAATTGAGGGGAAACCAACTACCTTCCTAGTTGACATGGGGGCCACTCATTCTGTCCTAAAGAGACCACTTGGGACGTTACAAAAGGAATCCACAAAGGTAATAGGGGTCACTGGCAAAGCTGTCTCATATCCTCGAGCCACTGCTCGGATTTCAGACCTGGCACGAGGGACTATTACTCATTCATTCCTGATTATTCCAGACTGCCCTTACCCGCTGTTGGGACAAGATTTGTTGCAAAAATTTCAAGCAACAATAACCTTCAACCAAGAGAAGAATACAGAAGGCAAGGTATTAGTGACTGTGCCAATATCAGAAAAATACCTGATTGCCTCCCTCCAGGAAGGTAAGAGCGGGTTTATGGGCGTCCCCGAGGAAGTAAAGCAGTAGGTTCCTGGAGTTTGGGCAGAAAACAATCCTCCGGGATTGGCAGTACAACAGCCGCCTGTAATAGTGCTGTTCCAGAGCAATGCCAGCCCAGTACGCATCAGACAGTATCCTGTACCCACTCGGGCTAAACAGGGCATAGCACAGCACTTGAGGCACTTATTGGGAGCCAGGATTCTCCGGGAGTGCCAATCTGCCTGGAACACTCCTCTGCTGCCAGTACAAAAGCCTGGAACTCAGGACTATCGCCCAGTGCAGGACCTGCATGAAGTGAATGCTCGGGTAGAGACCATACATCCTACTGTGCCAAACCCCTATACCCTATTAAGTTCATTGCCACCGACTCATGTTTTCTATTCAGTATTAGATTTGAAAGATGCCTTCTTTTGCATTCCATTAGCAAAGCAAAGTCAGGAAATGTTTGCCTTTGAGTGGAATGATCCTGAGAATGGACTTTCAGGCCAATACACTTGGACCAGGCTCCCTCAGGGTTTTAAGAATTCTCCAACCATATTTAATGAGGCTTTGTGCAAAGACTTACAGGAGTTTCGAGCCGGCCACTCTTCAATTGTGCTGCTGCAGTATGTGGACGATCTCCTTATCGCAGCCCCAAACCAGGAGAGTTGCCGAGAAGCTACATTGGAACTACTCCAAGAACTGCAACGGATGGGCTATCGAGTATCTGCTAAGAAGGCCCAAATTGTCACCCAAACCATGAGTTACTTAGGGTATGACTTGAGGGGGGGACAACGTGGCTTGTCTAGCCAAAGAACTCAGACTATATTACAGATTCCTGAGCCTGTAAGTAAGAGGCAAGTACAAGAATTTTTAGGTGCCATGGGATATTGCAGACTTTGGATACTAGGATTTGCAGAGCTGGCCAAACCTTTGCATGAGTTAACACGGGGAAAAGAGGAACAATTTGTATGGACAGAGGAGGCACGAGAGTCTTTTCAAAAACTCAAGGAGGCCCTAGTTGCAGCCCCGGCAGTAACCCTGCCAGACTTGTCTATGTCTTTTCAACTATTTGTGACTGAGAAGAAGGGCATTGCTCTAGGGGTCCTCTGTCAAGAACTGGGACCTTGGAAAAGACCAATAGCCTATCTGTCCAGAAGACTAGATCCTGTGTCATCAGGTTGGCCAAATTGTTTGAGAGCACTTGCTGCTACCTCCATCCTTGTTAAGGAGGCCAGTAAACTGACTTTGGGTCAAGACATTCAGGTCATTGGAGAGCACTATTTAGAACAAGTGCTGCGGGCTCCACCGGATAGGTGGATCTCGAATGCCTGACTAACACAGTACCAGGCACAGTTGCTGAACCCCCCCGCAATACAATTTTTGAAAACAACAGCCTTGAATCCTGCTACATTGCTCCCGTTGCCAGACCCATCGGTGATCCATGACTGTAGACAAATATTAGATACCATTACAGGAGCCAGACCAGATCTACGGGATCAGGCCTACGAGAAGGCAGATTTAACTTTGTTTACAGATGGAAGTAGCTATGTTCGGGATGGGCAAAGGTATGATGGAACTGCAGTGACCACTCAAGACACTGTGTTATGGAAAAAGGCACTGCCTAAAGGCACATCTGCACAACGGGCTGAGCTTATCGGACTCACACAGGCCCTTAGAATTGCTGAAGGGAAAAGTGCCAACATCTATACAGACAGTAGATATGCCTTTGCCACTGCCCATGTACATGGCGCCATCTACCGGGAGCGTGGGTTGTTGACTGCTGCAGGAAAGGAAATTAAAAATAAGAATGAGATTTTAGCTCTATCAGAAGCCATTTGATTGCTCAAAAAGGTGGCAATAATACATTGCAAAGGACATCAAAAGGGGGATTCTCCTATAGTAAAAGGAAACCATTTTGCTGATCAAGCGGCACAGAATGCAGCAGAAGAGGAGGAACACACTAACCAACTGCTACTCGTCCCACCCCCTAGTTTACAAATAGAACCGAAGTATGAGCCAAAAGAAGAAGAGAAAGGTAAGCAACTAGGGGGTAAGAAAAGTAAACAGGGATGGATAGAATTACCAGACAGCAGAATATACCTATCACAAGGAGTGTTAAGACAAATAATTCAAGAAATACATAGCAGCTCCCACTTAGGACAACAAAAACTAGAACATTTAGTAAGAAAATATTATGAGAGAGCAGAAATCAGAGATATCATACACTCTGTTGTGTCTAGGTGTCAGGCCTGCGCCAAAGTAAATGCTGTCAATAAGAAATTACCTCCTCTCATTAGGCACCGAGGAAAAGCTCCTGGAGAACTATGGGAAGTGGACTTTACCGAAATGACTCCAGGGAAATTAGGCTACAAATATTTGCTTGTTCTAATAGACACTTTTACTGGATGGACTGAGGCTTTTCCTACAAAAGGAGAAACTGCTTCAACAGTTTGTAAAATACTTTTAAGAGAAATCATTCCACGATATGGCATTCCCATTGCTGTGGGGTCAGATAATGGACCTGCTTTTGTGTCCAAGATATCACAGGAATTGGCAAAAAGATTAGGGATCAATTGGAAATTACATTGCATTTATCGGCCTCAAAGTTCAGGGCAAGTCGAGAGGATGAATAGGACCCTTAAAGAGACTATAATTAAGTTAAGAGAGGAGACTGGCGAAAATTGGGTAGAGCTACTCCCTTTTGCATTATATAGGGTTCGAAATACACCTTATACAGGAAAATGGACTCCTTATGAGTTAATGTATGGGCAACCAACTCCTTTGGTTCCACAAATAACGAGGGAAGAAATTGAGGGTTCTAATCAAAGTTTTCTAAAGTCCTTACAGGCATTACAACTGATACGTGCAGAAGTACGGGCGCTTAGAGACCAGCAGAAGGACCAACTCAAAGGACTTCCACTGCCAACTCGACCGGAGCCAGGACAATGGGTATGGATTCTTAACCACCGTCGCGGGAACCTTGACGCTCGGTGGCAAGGACCGTTCCAGGTACTGTTCAGCACGCCCACGGCTGTGAGGATAGCTGAAAAACCTTACTGGATTCATCTATCACATGTAAAATTAGCTCAAGAACCGGGCTTAAAGAAAGCAAAATGGAGAGTCAAAGCGGATCCCCACAATCCCTTAAAAGTGCGGTTCTTACCCGAATCGTAGCAATGGTTTTCTTTTGTATGTTGTCCAGTATTAAACCAGTACCTGCTTTCCAGGAAACCCTGAATCATCCAGAGAATTTATGGGTAGCTTTAGCACGCACCCTAAATGTCTCATCGTTTTGCCTTGAACAGGATAGTCATACTCATTTCATGCTAGGAAAATGTCTACGTCCGGTATGTAAACCGGCAGCTGACATAAGGAATTTAACTTTCTTCTCCAGTATCCCTAATAAGACTGTAACTTATCTAGATTTAGCAAACTGGGGAAAAGCTTCTTATCAGTTGCCAAGCCATGAATTACAGATTCATACTCCCCATAGCATTATTGTACCCAATGATACTTGTGTTCTTTTTGTGTTTTTTTTTAATAAATTTTTATTAATGTTAATGGGATGACATTAATAATTCAGGGTACATATATTCAAAGAAAAACATGTCTAGGTTATCTTGTCATTAAATTATGTTGCATACCCCTCGCCCAGAGTCAGATTGCCCTCCGTCACCCTCTATCTAGTTTTCTCTGTGCCCCTCCCCCTCCCCCTAAATCTCTCCCTCCCTCCCTCCTGCGTCCTCCCTCCCCCCACCCCTGGTAACCACCACACTCTTGTCCATGTCTCTTAGTCTCGTTTTTATGTTCCACCAATGTATGGAATCATGTAGTTCTTGTTTTTTTCTGATTTACTTATTTCACTCCTTATAATGTTATCAAGATCCCACCATTTTGCTATAAATGATCTAATGTCATCATTTCTTATGGCTGAGTAGTATTCCATAGTGTATATGTGCCACATCTTCTTTATCCAATCCTCTATTGAAGGGCTTTTTGGTTGTTTCCATGTCTTGGCCACTGTGAACAATGCTGCTATGAACATGGGGCTACATGTGTCTTTACGTATCAATGATTCTGAGGTTTTGGGGTATATACCCAGTAGAGGGATTGCTGGGTCATAAGGTAATTCTATTTGCAGTTTTTTGAGGAACCACCATACTTTCCTCCATAGTGGTTGTACTACTTTACATTCCCACCAACAGTGTATGAGGGTTCCTTTTTCTCCACAGCCTCTCCAACATTTGTTATTACCCGACTTGTTGATAATAGCTAATCTAACAGGGGTGAGGTGGTATCTCATTGTAGTTTTGATTTGCATTTCTCTAATAACTAATGAAGCTGAGCATCTTTTCATATATCTGTTGGCCATTTGTATTTCTTCCTGGGAGAAGTGTCTGTTCATGTCCTCTTCCCATTTTTTTATTGGATTGTTTGTTTGTTGTTGAGTTTTATGAGTTCTTTGTAAATTTTGGATATTAGGCCCTTATCTGAGCTGTCGTTTGAAAATATCAGTTCCCATTTAGTTGGCTGTCTGTTTATTTTGATATCAGTTTCTCTTGCTGAGCAAAAACTTTTAATTCTGATGTAGTCCCATTCATTTATCTTTGCCTTCACTTCTCTTGCCATTGGAGTCAAGTTCATAAAATGTTCTTTAAAACCCAGATCCATGAGTTTAGTACCTATGTCTTCTTCTATGTACTTTATTGTTTCAGATCTTATATTTAGGTCTTTGATCCATTTTGAATTAATTTTAGTACACGGGGACAGGCTGTAGTCGAGTTTCATTCTTTTGCATGTGGCTTTCCAGTTTTCCCAACACCATTTGTTGAAGAGGCTTTCTTTTCTCCATTTTGTGTTGTTGGCCCCTTTATCAAAGATTATTTGACCATATATATGTGGTTTTATTTCTGGGCTTTCTATTCTGTTCCATTGGTCTGAGTGTCTATTTTTCTGCCAATACCATGCAGTTTTGATTATTATGGCCCTATAATATAGTTTAAAGTCAGGTATTGTAATGCCCCCAGCTTCATTCTTTTTCCTTAGGATTGCTTTGGCTATTCGGGGTTTTTTATAGTTCCATATAAATCTGATGATTTTTTGTTCCATTTCTTTAAAAAGTGTCATAGGAATTTTGATGGGAATTGCATTAAATTTATATATTACTTTGGGTAATATGGCCATTTTAATTATATTTATTCTTCCTATCCAAGAACAAGGAATATTTTTTCATCTCATTGTGTCTTTTTCTATTTCTCTTAGCAATGCCTTGTAGTTTTCTTTATATAGGTCCTTTACATTCTTTGTTATGTTTATTCCTAGGTATTTTATTTTTTTTGTTGCAAACGTGAAGGGGATTATTTTTTTGAGTTCGTTTTCTAATATTTCATTGTTGGCATATAGAAAGGCTATGGACTTCTGTATGTTAATTTTGTATCCTGCGACCTTACTGTATTGGTTTATTGTTTCTAGTAATCTTTTTGTGGAGTCCTTTGGGTTTTCGATGTATAGGATCATATCATCAGCAAAAAGTGATACCTTTACTTCTTCTTTTCCGATATGGATGCCTTTTATTTCTTTGTCTTGTCTGATTGCTCTGGCCAGCACTTCTAGCACCACGTTAAATAAGAGTGGAGAGAGTGGACACCCCTGTCGTGTTCCTGATTTAAGGTGGAAAGTCCTCAGTTTTATGCCATTTAATATGATGTTGGCTGATGGTTTATCATATATGGCCTTTATTATGTTGAGATATTTTCCTTCTATACCCATTTTGTTGAGAGTCTTAAACATAAAATTGTGTTGTATTTTATCGAAAGCCTTTTCTGCATCTATTGATAAGATCATGTGGTTTTTGTTCTTTGTTTTGTTGATATGATGTATTACGTTAACTGTTTTACGTATGTTGAACCATCCTTGAGATTCTGGATGAATCCCACTTGATCATGATGTATTATTTTTTTAATATGTTGTTGTATTCGATTTGCCAGTATTTTGTTTAGTATTTTAGCATCTGTATTCATTAGAGATATTGGTCTGTAGTTTTCTTTTTTTGTGCCATCCTTGCCAGGTTTTGGTATGAGGGTTATGTTGGCCTCATAAAATGTGTTTGGAAGTATTGCTTCTTCTTCAATTTTTTGGAAGACGTTGAGTAGAATAGAAACCAAGTCTTCTTTGAATGTTTGATAGAATTCACTAGTATAACCATCTGGACCTGGACTTTTATTTTTGGGGAGGTTTTTAATAGTTTTTTCTATTTCCTCCCTGCTGATTGGTCTGTTTAGGCTTTCTGCTTCTTCATGACTCAGTTTAGGAAGGTTGTATTGTGCTAGGAATTTATCCATTTCTTCTAGATTGTTGTATTTGGAGGCATATAGTTTTTCATAGTATTCTACAATAATTCTTTGTATATCTATGATGTCTGTGGTGATCTCTCCTCTTTCATTTTGGATTTTATTTATTTGAGTCCTGTGTCTTTTTTCCTTGGTGAGTCTTGCCAAGGGTTTGTCGATTTTGTTGATCTTTTCAAAGAACCAGCTCCTTGTTTTATTGATTTTTTCTATAGTTTTTCTGTTCTCTATTTCGTTTATTTCTGCTCTGATTTTTATTATCTCCTTTCTTTGGCTGGTTTTGGGTTGTCTTTGTTCTTCTTTTTCTAGTTCCTTAAGGTGTGAAGTTAAGTGGTTTACTTCGGCTCTCTCTTGTTTGTTCATATAGGCCTGAAGTGATATGAACTTTCCTCTTATTACTGCTTTTGCTGCATCCCAGAGATTCTGATATGTCGTATTTTCATTTTCATTTGTTTGTATATATCTTTTGATCTCTGCGCTTATTTCTTCTTTGACCCATTCATTTTTTAAAAGTATGTTGTTTAATTTCCACAATTTTGTGGGTTTTTCCCCCTCTTTTTTACAGTTGAATTCTAGTTTCAAGGCTTTATGATCAGAGAATATGCTTGGCACAATATCAATTTTTTTAAATTTGCTGATATTGTCTTTGTGGCCCAACATATGGTCAATTCTTGAGAATGTTCCATGTACACTAGAGAAAAATGTATACTCTGTCGCTTTGGGAGGAAGTGTCCTGTAGATGTCTATCATATCCAGTTGTTCTAGTATTTCATTTAAGGCCACTATATCTTTATTGATTCTCTGTTTGGATGACCGATCTAGAGCTGTCAGCGGTGTATTGATGTCTCCAAGTATGATTGTATTTTTGTCAGTTTTTGTTTTAAGGTCAATAAGTAGCTGTCTTACATATTTTGGTGCTCCTTGGTTTGGTGCATATATATTAAGGATTGTTATGTCTTCTTGATTCAGTGTCCCCTTAATCATTATGAAATGACCGTTTTTGTCTCTGAGTACTTTTTCTGTCTTGTAGTCAGCATTATTAGATATGAGTATTGCTACACCTGCTTTTTTTTGGGTGTTGTTTGCTTGGAGTATTGTTTTCCAGCCTTTCACTTTGAATTTGTTTTTATCCTTGTTGCTTAGATGAGTTTCTTGTAGGCAGCATATAGTTGGATTTTCTTTTTTAATCCATTCTGCTACTCTGTGTCTTTTTATTGGTAAGTTTAATCCATTTACATTTAGTGTAATTATTGACACTTGTGGGTTCCCTATTGCCATTTTATAAATTGCTTTCTGTTAGTTTTGTATCTTGTTTGATTCTTCTCTTTTGTTTTTCTGTCATTTGTTTTTGTTTGTTTGTATTCCATACTTCTTTCCTCTGTTGCTACCTTTTTTAAGTCAAGTGTTTTTGTGGTGGTTTTTTCAAGGGTGGTTACCATTAAGTAATGAAAAGGGTACCTACCATATTCATTGTAGTACCCTTTCTTATGAGTATTTCTGCGCTTCATCGTCCTTTGCTACTGTTAATCTTCATCCTTTCTCCCCTTTTTTTTTCTTTTGTTGTCACAGTTTAAGTTTGGTTTTATTGTTTTCTTCGTGGAGCTGTTACTTGTGGTTATGTTTTCTTTTGTTCTTTGAATCTAGTTGGAAAACCCCCTTTAGTATTTCCTGGAGTGGGGGCTTTCTGATGATAAATTCTCTCATCTTTTCTGTATTTGTGAATATTTTTATATCTCCTTCGTACTTGAAGAATAGCTTTGATGGGTATAGTATTCTTGGCTGAAAGTTCCTCTCTTTCAGGGCTTTAAATATTGGGGTCCACTCTCTTCTAGCTTGTAGAGTTTCTGCTGAGAAATCTGATGATAATCTAATAGGCCTTCCTTTATATGTTGTATTCTTCTTTTCCCTGGCTGCCTTGAGAATTTTTTCTTTGTCATTGGTTTGTGTCATCTTCATTATGATGTGCCTTGGAGTGGGTTTGTTGTGGTTAAGAAAACTCGGTGTTCTGTTTGCTTCTTGAATTTGAGGCTTTAATTCTTTCCACAGGCTTGGGAAGTTCTCATCTATTATTTGTTTGAGTATATTCTCCATTCCATTTTCTTTCTCTTCTCCCTCTGATATACCTATTATTCTTATGTTATTCTTTCTGATGGAGTCAGACAATTCCTGTAGGGCTTTCTCGTTTTTTATTATTTTTGAGTCTCTTTCTTCTTCTCTCTGTTGTGCCTCAAGTTGCTTGTCTTCTATTTCACTGATTCTGTCTTCTATCTGGGCTTTTCTATTAGCTAAGCTTGCTACCTCGTTTTTCATCTCTTGAATTGAGTTTTTCATATCTGTTTGATTTGTTTTTATAGTTTCAATTTCCTTGGTAATATATTCTTTGTGATCGTTGAGTTGTTTTCTGATTTCCCTAAATTGCCTGTCTGTGTTTTCTTGTATATCTCTGAGTATTTTTAAGATTTCTATTTTAAATTCTCTGTCATTTGGCTCCAAGGCTTCCAATATGTTAAATCTTTTCTCCATAGATTTTTCCACATCAATTTGCGTTACCTCTCTGTCTTTTGTATCCATAATGTTCGATTTCCTTTTTCTTATTGGCATCTGAAGGTGGTCTTGATGATAGTGTTAATTAGAATTAATAAAAAATAAAAAGGAAAAAGAAAAAAAGAAAAAAAGAAAAAAAAAAGGAAAACACTCCACAAAAAAAAAAGTAATAATTTATTATTTCCCCCTTTTTTCTTTCTTCTCTTCCCCTCCTCTCACCTCCTTAGGGAAATATCGTGATGAACTGTGAATTATATTATGCTAAATGGAACAAAAACTGCCTATAATGGAGGGCCTGATTTGGGGTGAAGAGTTCAAGGGGCAAAAAAGTGATTAGGGACCTACTAAATACAAAAAAAAAAAAGGGAGAAAATCTTAGACAAGCATAAAATGATTTGCTTGTAAGTGATGGTCGACTAAGAGATATAATGAGAGGGATGAGAGGGAAACAGAAAAAAGGAGAGAAAAACTATAATTAAAGAAGAAAAAATAAAAATAAAAATAATAAGTAAAAATCTGTTGTATTAAGTGGAGCGAAGACTAAATACAATGGAGACTTTGGGTTGGGAGGAATGCTAGTGAGTTAAAAAGCAATGTAAAAAGTGCCCAAAATGCCACAAAAACAAACAAATAAAGAAAAACCAAGAACAAAAGCAGAAGAAGAAAAAAAAGAACAACAACAACAAAAAAAACCCTACAAAAACTTGAGTCCCAAATTAAATAATTTGTTCGTGATTGAGGCTTAAATGGGAGGAAAAGTAAAAGGAGAAAACAAGAAATGAATAGAAAGGAAAAAATAAGAGTAAGAGAGAAACGAAGGAAGAAAAAAAGGAAAGGAAAAAAAAACAAAAGGGGAGAGAGTGAGAGTTAAGGGTTTTGGAGTGTAACCCTAAAGGAGAGTTAGGATGAAGAAAAGAAATAAAATGTAACACTCATGGGTAGTGTAGTTCAAGAAAAGGGTAGCATAAGATGGGCAGAGAGTAAAAGGACTGAGGTGGAAGAAATAGAAATAATAATAAAGGCAATAAAATAGAAGAAAGAAACAACAACAACAAAGAATTAGTGGAACAAGTTATAAAGTCTGTGGATTTTTCTTGATTTTGAGAGGTTAACTTCTTCCTTTTTTCTTTTCTCTCCCTCTTTCTGGTCGGTGACTCTATACCCCAGGTTCTGCCCCTATGTCACTCTTAGGTAGGAATTTGCAGTTGATGGGATTCTATGGCAATGTCATATAATTGGCTTTAGTCTCGCTGGTAGTCAAGGCTTGTTGGCGTTTGCAGAGTCCAACAATGAGAGAGTTTGCTTTCCTGGAGTCTCTTTCCTAGTCTCCCCTTCCTGAATTAGCAGCCTGATGATCCAGCTATGAGGCTGCCACTGCTTCTGTCTGGGGAGTAAGAGGCTCAAAGAGCTGGGAAATCCCCACTCTATCCTCACTCAGCGCAAGGCTCTGGGTAAGGCTTTGGCAGTCAGAGCCTCCAGCGTAATCAGGTGGGGCTGGGAGTCAATTGTTGTCAAGGTGACTGTTCAGCGCCTATCATTCAGTTGGACCACTCAACCGAGGCTTTCCACACTTGGTAGCCTGTTTTGGCACAGGTGTACTCCCTCCTGGGCAACAGTCCCTCTGCTTTCAGTGTGTGTGTGGAAGTCCGGAATGCTCCGAGGATAAATTTTTCTGTTTCTAGTTGATAAATTTGTTGAGATTTTGGGGAGATCTGTCGGACGCGCTGCTCACGGCGCCATTTCCGTGACGTCACTCCCTCTTTTTGTTAATTGTAGCAAAAATTGTAAGACGATCCCTGGATTTTTCCCTGTAATAATACTATCAAATACCCTTCCATTTATGGCTATGTTACCTTGCCTACTGGATGGTTCTTTACCTGTAACTCTATGACGTATAATTATATTCCCCCTAATCTTACTGACACCACTTGTTGTTTATCTAGGATTGCTACTTTCTTACCTAATAAGAATGATTTGCTACTTCTTGAGCACAATACCACTCTTCGCAGTAGGCGTGCTGCCTCCCTCCCTGTAGGATCTGAATGTCATGATGAAGTACGATTATTGTCAGAAACTGAAGGATATGCCATAATTTTAAGTGTTGTAGGGAATCTAGTATGGGGTGCTTACAATCATAGACAAATCCAGCATTTATCTTGTAACTTAGCTAAAACCATCAACGAAATGTCTCAAGCATTGGCTCTTTTAAATAATGAACAGCAGCAATTACGTCAAGCTATTTTAGATAATCGGGCAGCTATTGATTATCTATTGTTATTTCACCACCAGGGTTGTGAAAAAGTAAAAGGAATGTGTTGTTTTAATTTAACTGATAACAGCAATGAAATCCAGGATAAAATAGATAAGATAAAACAGTTAGCAGAGCATATTCAGCAAAATAATGACAATTTAGATTGGTTCACCTCTATATTCAAACTGTCACCTTGGCTAACTACATTGATAACTATACTAGCAGGACCATTGTTAATACTGTTGTTGGCCCTCACTATTGGACCCATAATCCTTAACAAGTTATTTGCTTTTATTAAAGAAAGAATAGAAACAGTCAAAATAATGGTTTTATCTCAGCCATACCAATGCCTTAGTGTAGTCAAAGAATCTCCATTATAGTTAAGGATTTAACTAGTACAAAGAATAGGAGGAAATGTGACATTCGAATAAAGGCCATAAAATACATTAATGGGCTTTGGAAATAACTTCAAAGGAACTAGTCCAGTAAATACAGCTCATTCCCGGAACAGATGAGCCCAGACTCCCAGGATGACTAGGAACAGATGAGTCCTTGAGATAAGGAAGTCGTAAAAACTCCTAAGATAGTTAGTGTAACCACATCCTAGAGGATAGGTAGGGACATTTCCAGCTGGGGGCTTTCAACTGTATGACTGGTTACTAAGGCACGTGACTAAAATTTAATTTGGGGGAGCCAATTGCTAAACGCAAAATTCGCTTCTGTATGAACTGCTTGCTTGCTACGCTATAAAAACCCCTAGACTGTAGGCACTCGGTGTGACTCTGGTGACTACCACCTGAGCTCACCCCTGCGCAGGTTTGCTTTTCTTCTTTTTCTCTTGGCCATAAAACTTTGTCTAAAACTCTCCAAACGTCTCCAGTGTTTGCTTTACCCGGCGAGTGCAACATGGAACAGCAAATCAATATTTCTCTCTCACTCTCTTCCCTCATATCTCTCTAAAATCAATAAAAAATTTAATTTATTGATTTTAGAGAGAGGAGTGAGAGAGAGAGAAAGAGAAGGTAGAAGCAGACAGGAGCAGGAAGCATCAACTTGTAGTAGTTGCTTTTTGGATGTGTCTTGACAAGGCAAGCCTGGGGTTACAAACTGGTGACCTCAGTGTCCAGGTCACTGCTTTATTTACTGTGCCACCGCAAGTCAGGCAAATTTTAAAAAAATTTTAAAAAAGACATGCCGTGAACCAGCGTGGCTCCTAATAACAGTGCGGAATTAAGGAAACACACTTATCAAAACAAAAACAATGGGACCGGGAGGACTCTTCAACATGCCTGGGAGTATCTGAGTGCCCCATATCCCCAGTTTGCTTTATTATATATCCATGTGCAAATCAAGGACCTTGATACAAAGTTGCACATCCAAGGCTAAGACAGGAATTCTCCCAAGGCAAAAACAGGATACATTAGTGAAATCTACCAACATCTGAAACAAACAAAAAGTCAGAGGAAGGGCATGTATATTGCTTCCAGCAACCCAAGGAAGCAAGTAGAGTGGGTACAAAAAAGCAAGCATCACAGCCAAATATGGAGATGGAGGGGGGAGAACTCAGCCCTGTGCTAAGCCTCAAATCTACAATGGCTTTTTGCCATTTACAGTCCATAACATATCCCCCTTTTTTATTTTTAATTTGTGTGCTGAGATTTGCACTCATCTGATTTCCTAGTTTCCCAGATTATAATTTGGAGGCAGACTAAAAAAATACAGAATAAACACAAAATTAGTATAGCCAATACTAACAAGATACCCAAATATTCTAAAACATTACAGTGATTAAAGCCTTTAAGCAAACTCTTGGCCAATACAACAAGAATCTATAAAAGAGTAGTGTCCTTAACATGTTCACCAAGTCCAAGTTGGCACCAACACCATTCCAAATTTCCGCAAATGCAACCCAACCCCAGTTCAGTCCATCAAAAGCTGTCACAGGAGCAGGAGCCCAGGAAACACACCCAGAAGTCCACATGGCACTGGAATTGCTGTCACACTTCTACACTCTGCAGCTAGTGACAGCTGCTTCTAGCTGGTAATGACCCAAGTAGACTGGAAAAACCATCTGCAGCACACATGAAGATGGAGCTTCCATTTTCTTTAAACTGGAAAGATGAACCCAGCGGGCCTTATACTGGAGCTTTACAGCCATGGGGTGGTGAGGAGAACCTTGGGATACACTAAGCTGGGTGGCAGAGGTAAATTTGTAAGTTGGCAAAAAAGGAAAAAAGGAGCTCTAAATTAGGAGTAGGTCCCAGCCTAAAATATGAATTGGGCATTGAGGCAGGAGGAATAAAGGAAAACTATATATTAAACAAAGCAGCAGAAAATAGGACTATCAACACCCACAATAAAGATCTTCGAGGGAAGAATAAAAAACCTGAATATTCAGGCAAGACATAGTTAAGTGGCCCTTGTGTAAATGAGATCAGTTTACCTGGTACTTGGAAGAAATACTCTAGGCTCGTCCACAGTGTTGTAGATGGGGCCAACGGCACTGGGCACCTTCAGCCTTCAGTGGCAAATCCTAGCATTCTGGGCAAGGTTAGGTCACAGGTGGCTGGAACAGGGCTGGAAGAGACTGAACACTCCTTAAGAGGAGCGAGGGGGACGCCTACCTTCCAGTGTCCCTTCTTCCTCACAGCAAAGGCATGTAAGCCTGGCAAGCTTTGGCTTAAATCATTTCCACTATTGAAGCAGGGCACTGATGGAGTCTTAAGAGGCCCCATTGAGGAATTGGAGCCTTTTGAGGGTGTATCCCAAGAGCTAGTATTTCACCTGATCTCTTTTGGGCTTTTTCTGCCTCTTGGTACATTAAAAGACATGCTCAGAAGATCTTGCTGAGAGGTTTGAGAATCCCCATCTGCCTATATAAACCTTTTTCATATATCTGGAGCCATTTGGAAAAAGACAAAACAGTGTTATTAGCTGGATCAAATAAAAGAGGGTAGAAGTTTGCAGGAGAAAAGGATTTGGCGTCTCCTGTTCATCAACATTCAAAAGAAATTATTTTTAAAAGATAAGGTAGATTTGCAGGAATTCCAGGATATGACTCCCCCTTTTATATTTTTTATATTGACCTTAAATATTTGCTGGGAACACTTTAATAATACCTTGACTTTAAAGATTGTAAGAAATATCCGTAATTTGAAAGGTTTGACAAAATACAGTAAATGCTTTTGCTACATATGCAGGAATATTGTCAGTTTTAATCACATCAAGAAGTCCAATAATAGAAAATGCATACAATGAGCTATATAACATGCTTAGCAGCCTCTCCTGTCCTAGCAGAGGCTACCATAAATCCAGAATAAGTATCCACTGAAACATGGACATAGGACTGTTTGCCAAATGAACAAATGAGTAACATCCATTTGCCAAAGTTGTCCTGGTAGGAGTCCTTGAGGGTTAACTTCAAATGAAGGGACAGATTGTAGTATAGGACACCTTGGACAGGCTTTACCAATCTGTCATTCTGCTTTCCAAGAAAGTTGAAACTGTTTACGTAGGGCTGCAGCATTCTGGTGATGAATAGTATGAGACTGAATTGCTTGATCTGTCATGGTTGCTCCAAATAATTTTCTTTTGGGTAGCTTGATCAACAAGGGCATTCCCTTGTGCTAAAATTACAGGGAGCATGGAGTGAGCTCAAATATGTCCTATAAAACATGGAGCTCTATTTTGACGTACAAGTCTTTGAAAAAGGAGAAACTGCTGAAATAGTTCATCAGCAGTTGTCCCTAAGACAGCAGTCTCTATAGTGGAAACAACCATAAGTAAATATTTGCTGTCTGTATACAGATTAAAGGAGGAATATGGCAAATTCTGAAAAGCCATGATAATGGCATGTAATTCTAGTCTTTGAGCTGATTTCAAGGCAAATTATTTTAGTATAAATTTGTCCATTGATTATAAGCCTGCTATTCCTGAGCTAGACCCATCAATAAAGACTGTAGGTGCTTCAGGAATGGGCTCATTAACAATTGTTTTAGGAAATACAAATATAGTAATTAATGAAAATTGAACTATTTTATGAGTTGGATAGTGAGAATCAATTTGGCCTCTAAAATTTGTAAAAGCAATTTGCCATTTAGTGAAAGTTTTCCAGAGCCATTGTTGTTGATCCTTTGAAAAAGGAACAACAATAATTTGAGGCTCAAAACCTATAAGCTGTAAGAGTCGCCTACACCCCTTGATAATCAAGGAGATGGCAACATCAAGATACAAAGATAAAACTTTTTTAGAAGTAACAGCCAAATGAATCTATTCAGTAGGACCTGAAGCTTGCCACAATAGTCCCATTGGAGTGTAACTTGAGGGACAAATTAGTAAGGCAATTGATTCTTCAGAATTTATGCATTTTAGTTGTGCTTGTTGCAAGGCTTTTTCTACAAGCTTTAAAGCTTGTTGTCCCACAGCTCTAAGTAGCTGAGCAGAAGCTGGTTTAGCAGAGCCTCTAAGAATATCAAAAAGTGGTTTCAGTTCCCCAGTAGTTAATTTTAAGGAAGGTCTAAGCCAGTTAATGTCTCCTAACAGTTTCTGGAAATTATTTAAAGTTTGCAAATGATCTGTCCTGATTTCTATTTTCTGTGGACAAATTTGTTGTCCCTCAACAATTTGTCCTAAATAAGTAAAAGGTAAAGATTGCTGTACTTTTTTAGGAGCTATATAGTCCTGATTCTTTCAAAGAATATTCTAGTTGTTGTAAAATGATCAACACAGTGTCTTTATCTGGATGAGCGATAAGAATATTATCCATATAATGAATTATGTATGCCTTAGGGTACTGCCTTCATACTGGAGAAATAGCTTGAGAAACGTATTTTTGGCACAAGGTAGGACTGTTAGCCATACCTTGAAGAAAACTCTCCACTGGTATTGCTCCATTGGAGTCTAGAAATTAAATGAAGGAACACTGAATGCAAAACACTTGCAATCATGCAGGTTTAAAGGAATAGTAAAAAAGCAATCCTTCAAGTCAATAATTACAAGGTGAAAATTCCATGGAATGGCAGCAGGAGAAGGGAGTCTAGCTGGAGAGGACCCATAATTTCCAGTCTTATTTATTGCTCTCAAATCTTGTAATAGTCTCCAGGTTCCTGATTTCCTTTTAATGACAAATATAGGCATATTCCATGGACTATTGGATGGTTCAGTGTGCCCAAGCTGTAACTGCTCTTGTACCAATTGAGCAGCTCTCCTAAGTTTCTCCTGAGAAATGGGCCATTGGTCTATCAATATAGGATTATCTGATTTCCAAGTAATTGAGTCTGCACAATGCCTTACTGGGGTAGCAGGAGATACTAAGGCCCCTATGCTAAATTTTGATATTCTAATCCACACCTTCTGGTATTGGGTGCCAATTCTATGGGGGTGAGAATTCCCTGCTGTTATTTTCCTAGTCCCTTAGTGGGCAAAAATCCCTGATCAAGCATCTGAGTACTGACTAAACTATTAGGACTGACAAGTAATGCTCCCATATTTTTCAAAACATCTCTACCCCACAAATTAACTGGCAATCCAGGGAGCACATAAGGCTGAAAAAAATCCAGAATGACCTTCTTAATCTTCCCAGAACTTTGTTGAGGGGATTTACTCTGCCCTATACCTTGTAATTCTGTGGCTGCTGCATGAGTGGGCCAGGAAGGAGGCCAGTGTGGCTTAGCAATAACAGATACATCAGCTCCAGTATCTAAAAGTCCTTTAAATTTACACCCTTGTATTGTTAGTTCCATTTCAGGGCATTCCTGACCTATTTTTTTTCATAATTGGAAAAATCAGAGGAGCCAAATCACCAATTTTCTTGGGGCCCTTTTGCAGGACGTGGCCTGAGAAGCAGAATTAGCATGCTTATACTATTCTTCTAACTGCCTGAATTAGCCATGAGACAAATTCCTGAAATGACTTATTAGGGCCCTGCTTAATTTTGCTCAATTCCTTTGTTTTGCCTATCTGAGTATAACCTTACACATAACAAGACAATTTACATACAAAAAACACAAGTATAACATGTAACTTTGACTAATCCTAATATTTAAATTGCTATTTGACTCCTAACTCTGAACATACCTCACAATGCACTAACCAAATCAGTAAGTCTTAAGGATCTACATTCTATTCTATCTAAATTTAAATGAGCGCTCCTTACAAGTTCTAAAAACATTTTATTTTTTCTAAATATTGGAGCCAGCATTTCCAATTTTGCATGCAAAAAAACCCCTTAATTTATGCCTTAAAAACAGACACATTTTAGGCAACATTAAACAAAGACTAAACAGAGACAAGAATTAGATGAACCCAACAAACCAGAGAGAAACCCAGGATTTCAGAGCACATCCAGATTAGAAAGATGCCTGCCAGATATTAGTCCGGGCATTTTCAGACAGAGGGACTGAAGGATGTGACTAAACAAAATCTCCCCCCAAAAATTTGCTCTCGGCAGCTGCTGGGATATTTTCTATAGGCAGATCCAACACAGGTCCCCTGCCTCAACCTCCAGGCAAAGAACAAGAAAGAAACAAAATAATAGTTGAAAAAACCACAGTAAAAACATTAAAAAAAATCAGACCATGACAGGAAAAGCTGCAATCTTCCTGTTACCTGAGTCTCCTTTCCATTCTCAAGAAAGTCCAACTTCCACAGCAAATAATTACCCCCAGAGAGACAAGCACAAGCAATCGCCTTCCAGCCATTTGGGGAAGAGCCTTTGCCCTAATATTATCTAATAAACCAAGTGAAAAGGGGCAGTAGGCCCATATTGAACACAAGCAAGTTTAAGCTCTTTCAGAATTCTAAAAAGTACAGGTTCATGTTCTTGCACTAGTCTCCCTGTACCATCCTCTCTTTCTACAACAGGAAAATGGGTAAAGCCATCATTTATTGTTTCCGCTACATTTTGAGCCTGGTCTGTAGATTCTTGGAGAGGGGATTTCCCAGATTTTGAGCTATAGACTCTGGAATCAGCCCAATAAGGGAAGAGAGGAGCAGAGGGTTGAATGTAGAAAGGAGTTGAGGGCAGCGAAGGCCCCACGGCTAAGGAAGCCATAGCCATGGATTTTTTATCCCCCCTGTCATCCTCAGACTCCCAACTTATCCTCGTATTCACATCCCTCTGTTTCCAGCTCACCCTGATACTCTTCAGACAACAACTTGTCTTCATATGGAAACATTTCTACATAAAGGTCCCTTATTTTTTACCCTATCTGTCCCATAATCTTTTACTCCTGGCTACACTTTCCCCAAAAACTTTCTTTACTCACTGTGTGCACTTCACTTTGGGGAGTTCCATCACCTTCATTCAGTTTTAGTTTCCTTGTACTCATACTCAAGTCTTCTGTTCAGGCGCCACTTGCCGTGGATCAGCGCGGCTCCCAAGGTGTGGAATTAAGGAAACACACTTATCAAAACAAAAATGATCGGACTGGGAAGACTCTTCAACATACCTGGCAGTATCTGAGTGCCCCATAGCCCCAGTTCGCTTTATTATATAGCCATATGCAAATCAAGGAACTTGATACAAAATTGCACATCCAAGGCTAAGACAAGAACTCTCCCAAGGCAAAAACAGGATACATTAGTGAAATCTACCAACATCTGAAACAAACAAAAAGTCAGAGGAAGGGCATGTATATTGCTTCCAGCAACCCAAGGAAGCAAGTAGAATGGGTGCAAATACTCAGCATCATAGCCAAATATGGAGATGGAGGGGGGAGAACATAGCCTTTTTCTAAACCTCGAATCTACAATGGCTTTTTGCGATTTATGGTCCACAAGAAAGACAGAAAAGAGAAAGTGTTATATTAAAGAAATAGACTTTCTGTCCAGTTAAGTGACCTTTATATTTTTGACATAAATGGCCAATTTTTTTTCTTTTTTATTTTACTGAGAGATAGAGAGGGAGGGAGGGACAGACAGAAACAGACTGGCTGAAAGGGAGAGAAATGTAAACTATCTATTCTTCATTGCAGCTCCTTATTTGTTCATCGATTGCTTTCTCATATGTGCCCTGACTGGGGGGCTACAGCACAGTGAGTGACCCCTTGCTCAAGCCTGATACCTTGGACTAGAGCCAGCAAACATGGGGTCATGCCTATGATCCCACACTCAAGCCAGCGACCCTGTGCTCAAGTTGGTGAGGCTGCACTAAAGCCTGAGTAGCCCCCACTGAAGCTGGAAGCCTCAGAGTTTCAAAACTTGATTCTTCAGCATCACACTCCATCCTGGAGAAGCAAGACCCTCTAGAAAACACTCTAGATGAAAATTGGTTAAGAAAAAATCATTTGTAGATTTCAGTTCCTCTGAGTCTTCTAAAAAGGCTAATAAGTACGGCCTAGGTGTGTGGGGTGGACTTTGGATAGGCCTGATTTAAGCTCTACTAAACTGGGAGTGAATTTAGCACTGGACCTCTGGGCAAATATTACAAATTATCTGAGCTCTTCAATGCTAATGTGTAAGGTGAAGATACGTGCATATATTCTTTGACAGTACTCAATTCAATTTATCTGTGTATGTATTTCTTTATTTTTTAGGTAAGATGAGGAGAGATAGTGAGGTGACTCACATATGCACTCTTACTAAGATCTACCCGGCAACCCCAATTCTCAAGTACTGAGCTGGTTTTTAGCACCTTAGGATGATGTGGTCTAGCTAACCAAGCCATCCTCAGTGCCCAGGGCTAATGCTCAAACCAATTGAGCCACTGGCTGCAGGAAAGGAAGAAGGAGAGAAGGGGGAGAGGGAGGGGTGGAGAAGGAGATGGTAACTTCTCCTATGTACTCCAATGAAAATCAAACCCGGGACATACACTGGCCAAAGCTCTATCCACTGAGCAACTGGCTAGGGCTTAAATTTAATGTAAAATAACTGACACATATATGTTGTCCAATAAATACATCTCTGATAATAGCAACCATATGCTGTTGGTGTTGTATCCCTGGCCTTTCCTAAATGCCTTACATATACTGTGCCCTTAATAAATATTTTATGAATAACTAAAATTTGAGAAGTTACACCTCATAATGAGAAGATCTAGAAACTAAAATTGAATTGACCATTTGTAGTCAGTGTAGAGGCTTACTATTATAGGGGCTGTCTGAGCCAATAGTTGACAAAGGAAAATACCAGAGTGTATAGAAGGACAGGTGATAATTTGATGGCAGGAGTTTGTGTGTTTTCTGACAAAATAGGGACTAACACTCCAGACTCCACCAAACTCACTCTTCTCCAACTTAGAACTCAAGAGAAAGGAGACTGAAGTAAAGATGTATAGCTTACAAGAAAGAAATAGCCACATGTACCAAGAAATCAGCGAGCCCCAGGACAATGACTACCTCTGTAAGTGACCCTACAAAGCATGCTAACTCTTCATACAATAATGTCATCTAATCATTTGGCCCTTACAGCATTCAGTTCCACTATGGACCCACATTACAGAATTGAGGCTCAATGATGTGAGTGCCTGCACTCTCTCTGAGGCTCTATACATCCAGGAACATGCACTACACCTTCCCTAATCCCTGTTGCTCTTACCCCCAGATTGTGAGAAGTGTCAGGACTTCTTCATTGACAGTTGTGACGTGCATGGGCCCCCTGCATTTGTAAAAGACAGTGCAGTGGATAAGGGGCATTCAAACCACGCAGCCCTCACTTTGCCCCCTGGGTTAAGAATCAGACCATCAGGCATCCCTGAGGCTGGGCTTGGAGTGTGGAACGAGGTATCTGCTCTGCCAGTGGGTCTGCACTTTGGCCCTTATGAGGGCCAGATCACAGAAGATGAAGAGGCAGGCAACAACGAATACTCCTGGCAGGTGAGAAGTATTTACCTCTTCCTCTGTCTTGTGGATTCCCACATCCCTCCCATGGCTTGGTGGGACCTGCCATTCTACATGCTAGGACATGGATGGAGACAATATGGTTAGCTCTGGGTATGGAGTGGACTTTGCAGACCATGGACCACCTCCTGTTGAGGATCACAGGTTAAGTGGGAGCAAAGTGGTACAGACACAAAAGAATGCCTCCTCTCAGCCTCGAGTTGACAGGTCAAAGCAGATATGATGAATAAGAAAAATATGTGGTCACTAGTGGCAATGCATGCAAGCTGAAAGAGCTTTGTTGACAGTAGAGTAAAATAATTTTATTAACTCACCATCCAAAAAATTTCTTTATTTTTTTTTCCTGAAATGCAGATCTCCAAAGGGAGAAACTGCCATGAGTAGGTGGATGGGAAAGATGAATCCTTGGCCAACTGGATGAGGTAAGGCCAAGAAGTTTCTGGGAGTCATGAAAACACTCATCCCTCTCAGGCCCATACATCTTTTCTTCTCATCATGCCTCCCTCAGTGGTCTCCCTCAATCCTCTGTTCCTCTTTTTTCTCCATTCAGTGCTCTTTTAAAGCAAGAAGTATATAGAGGAAAAAAGAAGATAAAAATATAGCATATGTCCTCAAAATATAAATCTCTATGCTAGACAAAATTTAGGCACTGAAAAAAATTTTGAGGGCCTGAATTACACTTTAATTGATCTAATGAACATTATTTAAGCAAGCCATAACTATAGTATATATTCCATGTTAGAGGAAGGTATTCATTACTTAAACAGATCATATAACCCATATTCTTATGAAAAACTAATTGCAGACATGGTGAAACAATACATTTTAGAAATGTTTAACTATAATTTTCCTATTTTTTTGAGAAGTGCAGAGTGCCAGGATACCTAAAGCAAGGATAGCCTACACCTGTGAGGGCAGCAAATTATCCCAGCCTCACTTCTAAATAGAAATGAGTTCTGAACCCCACAGAGCAATGATCATTGGTCACTTCCCTGAGGGGCTCTTTTATCAGAGGCTACAGAATGTGAATAAGCTATTATTGTTCTTTATGAATTTGCTAAGACAAAGAGACCTCCAAGTCCTGGTCGGTTGGCTCAGCGGTAGAGCACTGTCCCGGCCATGGAAGTCCAGGGTTTAATTCCCACCCAGGGCACAGAAAAGTGCTCATCTAATTCTCTGCCCTTCCCCCTCTCCTTTATCTCTATCTCTCTCTTCCTCTCCCACAGCCAAGGCTCCACTGGAGCAGAGTTGTCCCTGGCACTGAGGACGGCTCCATGGCCTCTGCCTCAGGTGCTAGAATGGAGCAACATCCCAGATGGGCTGAGCATCACTCCTTGGTGGGCATGCCAGGTGAATCCTGGTCAGGCGCATGTGAAAATCTGTCTGCCTTCCTGCTTCTCACTTCAGTGGGCAGGGGGAGACCTCCTGGTTTTTATGGGAACCTGGGTGAGGCATCAAATGCTACCTAAATAAAATGTGAGAGTAGAGAAAGGCCTCTCAAGAAAAGATGTACTTCGCCTGACCAGGCAGTTGCACAGTGGATAGAATCAGACTGGGATGCCACAGACACAGGTTCGAGACCCCGATGTAGCCAGCTTGAGTGCGGGCTCATCTGGCTTGAGCAAAAAGCTCACCAGGTTGTACCCAAGGTCGCTGGCTCAAGCAAGGGGTTACTCAGTATGCTGAGGGCCTGCAGTCAAGGCACATATGAGAATGCAATCAATGAACTAATGTGTCCAAATGAAAAACTGATGATTGATGCTTCTCATCTTTCTTCATTCCTGTATGTTTGTTCCTATCTATCCCTATCTTTGACTCTCTCTCTCTCTCTCTCTCTCTCTCTCTCTCTCTCTCCTTGTAAAAAAATTTAAAAAGAAAAAAATGGACTTGGGCTGAATATTGAATGATGTGAACTAATCTAAACAGAGTCCAACATCAAGTAGCAAGGTCTGTGATATAAAACAGAACCTGAGTTAGTTTGAAAAAGCTAGAGGTCAGTGGGTTTTATGGCCAATCAGGGTGGAGATTTCGTCTGGAATTGGCTTTGGAAAATGGTATTGGGCAGGATGAGCATCGTAAGTAGGACCTGGAGATAGGAAGTCATTTGACATTGTGACAGGCTCAGACATTGTACAAAAGGTTCTCCAGGAGCACTGTGAGAGTGGGTGACATCAGAGCCCGAGTGTCAGGTGCAGAGCTGGACATGGATCTGAGAGGCAGTAGGAGTTCAACATCTTTGGGTTTCTTTTCTTTCACCTGCCTCAATCTCAGGTATGTGAACTGTGCCCGGGATGATGAAGAGCAGAACCTGGTGGCCTTTCAGTATCGCAGGCAGATTTTCTATCAAGCCTGCTGGGTCATCAGGCCAGACTGTGAGCTGTTAGTCTGGTATGGTGATGGGTTTGGCCAGAAGCTGGGCATCAAGGACTGCAGCAAGTGGAAGAGAGAGCTCTCAGCAGCTAGAGGTGGGCACAACCATTCTTCAAAATGAAAATGAAGAGAGAACTCACCTTAGATATTTTCATGGTACACTGTAAAGTCAGTAAGATTTTGAATCAGATGCTTCAGAAATTAAGAATTCATTTCGTATGCCTTTGATTCTTAGAAAAAATATTTATATTTTTTATTTTTGATTTAATTTTTTTAAGTGAGAGGAGAAGGGAGAGACAGATTCCTTCATGTGCCCAACCAGGACCCACCCAGCAACCCCAGTCTGAGGTCCATGCTCAGACTAGCTGAGCTATCCTCAACACCTGCGGTCAACACTTGAACCAACTGAGCTATCAAGCTGATGATCAAACCAATTGAGCCACTGGCTGTGGGAGGAAAAGGGAGAGAGTAGAGGGAGAGGGAGGGAAAGATAAGCAGATTGTCAATTTCCATGTGTGTCCTGACCGGGGATCAAACTCGGGACATCCACATACCAGGCCAACACTCTATTCACTGGGAAAACTGGCCAGGGCCTGTTTTCTAAGGGCCACTGCTGTCTAGCATACAGGGTAAGAGCAGAGGTCGGAGAGATGTGCAGCAGCCTGGAAATGCAGTGGTGTGATCCATGCTGAGATACATGGGACCTTCCTGAGTGAGGTGGGATGGTGGTGCTGTTCTAGACCACAGGGTGGCTTATTCTCTAAGAATTTCTTTGTTAATTTTTGAAAAATACACTTCAGTGAGAAATCCTCTCAGAGATTACTTCATCTCCAAGTGAGAGAAGATTATGGATTAGCTGCAGAGGAATAGAAGTAGGAGTCAAGTATGTAAAAAGTATGGTTGGGGGATCTGGCTGGTTAGCTCAGTCACTTAAGCACCAAACTGTAATACCAAGGTTGAGCCCGGGTCAGGGCACATACAAGAAAAGACCAGTGACTGCATGCCTATGTAGAAAAATGAATAAATGCCTCTCTCTTACTCTCCCTCTCTCTCTCTCTTTCTTCTTCTTCTTCTTCTTCTTCTTCTTCTTCTTCTTCTTCTTCTTCTTCTTCTTCTTCTTCTTCTTCTTCTTCTTCTTTTCTCTTCTCCTCTTCCTATTCTTTCTCTCCATCCTCCTCCTCCTCTCTTTACCTCTCTAAAAATCAATCAATTTTTAAAAATATGATTGAGGAAATATTTTGAAACAGGACTTCACATTGTATATGAAATGGGCTGACACTGAAAAAAATCAAGTATGAATATTTGATATGAGGTTTGAGGAAGGGCATATTTTCAGTTTATCATCTGTGGAAAAGTATGAGGAAAGCAATTTCTAGTTGGGGCCAGTGGTCTTTCTAAATAACTGTTTTAAAAGCTACATGTATATAGGATAGGTCAGCATTGTTCCACCCATAGAAGGGGTGAAACAGCCCCTGATGCTACTTGAAAGTCCCTCATCTGGTAAGGCGTACAAAGGACCCTTGATATGGGCTTTCTGGATTTCTAAAGAAGATACAGTACATAAAAATGAAAAGAGAAAACAGACTGTAAAAAAACATTTTGTGAGAGACAGAGATTACACTGTCAACCCCATAAGAATGACTGATGGGACAGGTCTTAATAGCAGACAAAACATATGACTCAGGCAGCCTTGTCAACATCTGTCCTGACCAAAATTTTCTCTTTCAGCAGAACTACAGCCAGAGATACACCAATGTCCCTCCTGCTTTCTGGCATTCTCCAGTCAGAAATTCCTCAGTCAACATGTGGGATGCAATCACCCCTCTCAAATTTTCCCAGGAACATCTGCAAGAAAACACCTCCAATCAGAGTATCCCTGCCCAGAGGATCCAAATCAGTAGCAGCACCATACTGATACACACAGCTGGAATGACAAAGCTGAAGGTCAAAAGGACAAAGGAAAGTCCAAACATTTGCTTAAAAGGACCAGTCCAAGGAGGATTTCAAGGGCCATTTTTAAAACTCTCAAAGGACACTTGGGAAGCTCCAGTGAGCAAGAGAGAGTGCTGCAGGAAGCACCCAGCAGAGGCCAGAAAGTGAATTCAGTGGGCACACAAAAACTGTCTATGAGTAGGAATTTTGAGAATTATACCTGTCAAGTATAGAGAGTTTGGGCAAGGTTTTGATGATGGGTCACATCTCCTCAGACAGCAGAAGACACACTCAGGGGAGAAACCCTATCTTTGCAGGGAGTGTAAGTGAGGCTTTTCACTGAAGTCAACTCTCCTCAGACACCAGAGGACACACTCAAGAGAGAAGCCCTATGTTTGCAGGGAGTGTGAGCAAGGCTTTTCACATAAGTCAGCTCTCCTCAGACACCAAAGTAAACACTCAGGGGAGAAGCCCTATGTTTGCAGGGAGTGTGAGAGAGGCTTCACACGGAAGTCATATCTCCTTATACACCAGAGGACACACTCAGGGGAGAAGCCCTATGTTTGCAGGGAGTGTGAGCGTGGCTTTTCACTGAAACCAACTCTCCTCTTACACTAGAGAATACACTCAGGAGAGAAGCCATATGTTTGCAGGGAGTGTGAGTGATGCTTTACATGGAAGCCTGTTCTTCTGAGACACCTGAACATACATTTGGGAGAAGCCCTATGTTTGCAGTGTGTGTGAGTGATGCTTTTCACTGAAATCAACCCTCCTCACACACCAGAGAACACACTCAGGGGAGAAGCCCTATGTTTGCAGGGAGTGTAATCGAGGTTTTTCAAGGAAGGCACATCTCCTCACACACCAGAAAACACACTCAGGGAAGAAGCCCTATGTTTGCAGAAAGTGTGAGCAAGGCTTTACACAAAAGTCAGATCTCCTAAGGCACCAGAGAATACACTCAGGGGAGAAGCCCTATGTTTGCAGGAAATGTAATCAAGGCTTTTCACAGAAGTCACATCTTCTCAGAGACCATAGAAAACACTCAGTGTAGAAGTCCTATGATTGCAGTGAGTGTGAGTGAGGTTTTTCACAGAATTCAACTCTCTTCAGACTTTAGAGGACACACTCAAGAGAGAAGCCCTTTTTTTTACAAAGAGAGTGAGTGAATCATTAGCATTATATTGCATCTCCACATTCATAGCTCTTACACAGGTCATAACCCAGCTCTGAGAGGACTTCATAGCAAGTTTACTGACCCCTTATTCTCATAAGATTTTAATTAGTATAGAAGTAACTAAACAACTTCTTCACTTTCCTGACAAAAGATGAGCTCGAAAAATAGTTCCTCAATTGATATGGGAATGTCAACACCAATATTCTCCTGTTCTAATAAATCTTCATAAAACTATTGCCGGTGTCCAGCCCCGGGGGGAATCCAGGGGTCTGACAGGAAGAGACGGCATCAGCGAAATCAAGTGAGAGAGCCAAATTCTTTTCTTTCTCTTTATTCTCTCGTTAGCATTTACTGCCAGGCATCTCCGCCAAATGCTGGTTTAGCTTTCTTTTTATGCACACACACTAAGTTACAATCACATGGTATTTTGTTTCACTACGGTTACATATTTCGAGATAACAGTTAATTCATATCTATAAGCTACAAATCAGGTGCTAAGTCATTCAAAGTACAGATATACAATAACTTGAATAGCAATAACAATATCAGTACAAACTTCTAAAAGATTAGTACTAATTAATAACTCTACTTTACTGTTGTTGTGAGTCAAGGACGCAGAGAGAGATTAGCAGACAAAACTGAAATATAGGTTGAGAGAGAGACAGAGAGGGACAGACAGGCAGAAAGGGAGAGAGATAAGAAGCATCAATTCATCATTGCAGCTCCTTAGTTGTTCATTGATTGCTTTCTCATATGGGCCTTGAGTGGGGGTCTGCATCAAAGCAAGTGACCCCTTTTTCAAGCCAGAGACCTTTGGCTTCAAGCCAGTGGCCATTGGGCTCAAGTCAGCAACCATGGGGTCAAGTTTATAATTACAAGCTCAAGCCCGTGACTTTGCACTCAAGATTCTAAGCTCCTGCTCAAGCCAGATGAGCCTGCACTCAAGCTTGAGACCTCAGTGTTTAAAACCTGGGTCCTCTGCATTTTAGTACGATGCTGTATCCACTGTGCCACTGCCTGGTCTGGCTAAAAATATTAATAAAAGAGACACATGAGCTCCTTATGCTTTAAGGAATAAATGATATTTTCTAAATAACCCCTCCAAACACATCACAATTGGAAATATAAAATAACTTCAAATTAATGATTAAATACTACATTAAAGAAAGCCTATGGGGCACTGTCCATGTAGCTCACTGCATATGGCACTGTATCAAACACCAACGTGACAAGTGTGAGCCCCATTGTTGGCACTTAAAAGGACCAACCAATGAGCACCTAACTAAATGGAACAACTAAGTGGAGCAATGAGCATGCTTCTCTCTCTCTCTCTCTCTCTCTCTCTCTCAAGTCAATAAAATAATTAAAATCCTAGAAAAAATTGAGTAATAAATCTGCAATGTGCCTCACACTTTTTTCTTAGGAGAAAGGTAGAAGAAATGGCAAACAAACAAACAAATTAACAAAAAACTCAGATCTCTTTTAGGACCATGTTTGTATTTTTCAGCTGGGACAAACTTTTTCTCACTGTAAACCATCTCAGGTCTGTACCGTCCAAAGATTTCCACTCAGTTTTGACTCCCATGGTGCCTACCCTACAATGCAACCATTTACCTCTTGCTTCCCCAAAACACCTGGTGGCAGTGCCTTGGGAAAACCCCTCCCAAACCTGAGCCAGTGGGCTAAGGGGACAATGGACTTCTCAGGACACAATGGTTTCCTCTAATGTGCCATGAGGCCTATGAATACTGGAGCCTTCTATCAGATTAAACTAAATGGAACCGTGAGGCTTCTCCCTAGAGCAGGCATTCCAAGTTCCATAAAATATAGTGTCCAACTCTCTTCTCTCTCTTTCCCCATCCATATCTACCTTCCTGCCAACATGAACACAACAAGCATTACTGAATAAGTGTAAGAATCCAGAAAAAATTTTAGCTCACAAAGATTAAGGGGGAGAATGTTACAGTAATATAATATTATAGTAATTAAATACATAGAAATATAGAAAGTATAGAAGATATATAAAAATGTTAGAATATAATATTAAAAGCTTCTAAGATAAGTGAATAACCTACACCCTTTGGGTGGAATCTAATCTAGTGTATAGGGATATGATAAGCTAGACCATGCCCTTAGCTCAGGGCCCAGTTAGTATGTGTGTGTGAAATTATATATAGATAAAAAGAGCTCTCTGCAAGAAACTCCCTAAACGTGGCTTAATGTGACTGTTCTGTAGATAAACAAAAAAAAGCTCTCTGCAAGGAAATCCCAAAAAGTGGTTTGATATGATAATCCAGAGATTAACACCTGATAGAAGCTGTATGCCAGAAAGGGTACTAAAGCCAATGGGTCCCCAGCTACAGTTAGTCGTCCAGACTCCAACATTGAATGTGGAGTCTCCATGCTGGCTGCTCTAAACAAGGACAGTTGACAAGCACGCTGATGGTGCCCCAGTAAGCTGTACACAGGTATGCCATATGATCTGTGAGTAATGAACTGCCTGTATGATTCTTACAATTAACTTTTGTGTTGCCTATGTCT